>NW_011345497.1:0-12077 GCF_000735185.1 Notothenia coriiceps | reverse complement strand
AGGATTGGGAGAATGTCATATGGTCAGATGAAACCAAAATAGAACTTTTTGGTAAAAACTCAACTAGACGTGTTTGGAGGAGAAAGAATGCTGAGTTGCATCCAAAGAACACCATACCTACTGTGAAACATGGGGGTGGAAACATCCTGCTTTGGGGCTGTTTTTCTGCAAAGGGACCAGGACGACTGATCCGTGTAAAGGAAAGAATGAATGGGGCCATGTATCATGAGATTTTGAGTGACAACCTCCTTCCATCAGCAAGGGCATTGAAGATGAAACGAAAAAGGAGTGGCTTCGTAAGAAGCATTTCAAGGTCCTGGAGTAGTCTAGCAAGTCTCCAGATCTCAACCCCATAGAAAATCTTTGGAGGGAGTTGAAAGTCCGTGTTGCCCAGCGACAGCCCCAAAACATCACTGCTCTAGAGGAGATCTGCATGGAGGAATGGGCCAAAATACCAGCAACAGTGTGTGAAAACCTTGTGAAGACTTACAGAAAACGTTTGACCTCTGTCATTGCCAACAAAGGGTATATAACAAAGTATTGAGATGAACTTTTGTTATTGACCAAATACTTATTTTCCACCATAATTTACAAATAAATTCTTTAAAAATCAGACCATGTGATTTTCTGGATTTTTTTTTCTCATTTTGTCTCTAATAGTTGAGGAATACCTAGGATGAAAATTACAGGCCTCTCTCATCTTTTTAAGTGGGAGAACTTGCACAATTGGTGGCTGACTAAATACTTTTTTGCCCCACTGTATATGGTATTGAATTGTTGATGGTTTTCTTTTGTTGCTAAAATCCATTTTTGATTTATACGAGAATTAGTTTTTTTTGTTTAAACATAGGCCATGCCCAATGCACTCACTTGCAATACATTCTTGGTTACATTTGTTTTTTATTGTTAATCTCATTTTATTTTTTGAAAAGAAAATCCGTTCCTACTATCGGATATAATTATCCCACAATTCCCCACGGATCTCCCTGTTATATGATGACTCGTATCCGATGATTAGCATGGTTAGCTGGACTCACAGACTCACTACCTGTCAAGTCCGCTCTGGATCAACAATGGTTAATGTAACTCTATCCGTGAAGCTCTCGGACACCAGGAGTCATGGAGCCTTCTCGGTGAACTTGAATTTAAATATCCACCACATCCTCTCTAAATGCAGGAAAACAGGTGGGTGTTGCCACTGGCTGGTTACATAATGTATACATATATGTTTACTTGAATGTATAACATAAATGAGAAATAACAAGGACTCTTCATCTCTTAGAAGGAAGGGCCGAAGAGAATAAAAATAACCTGCATTTTGTAAAGTTATCAGGATAATCCTAAAGTAAATTCTGGTTTATGTACCTGGCCTGATTCAACTCCAGGTTTGAAAATGTTAAATATCAGTGAAAACCTGACACCCATGGGTAATCAAGTATAATTAAAGCAGATAATTTAGTCAATTAAGCTGCAACGCACTTTGAATTATAGGAACATTTTCTTTCCCATCGGTACTTATTAAATATGCATTTTGTATTTATTTACTTGTCATTCCCTCCACAGTGTCTCTGACAATTATTCTCTTCTTATCTCTCTCTCTCTCTCTCTCTTTCAGTGTCCTCTCTCACTCACTTCCTCTCAGAGGTTCATTCCCCACATGCTAATGGACACCCCCCCGTCCTCATGTCTATCTAATCAAAAATCAATTAAAAACACCTCGCCGCCAAGTCTCCAGAGCTGAGCCTAGGTTGAGGGTGGAACAGAAATGCTTCCCGCACTCTCTCTCTGTTTTCTCCCTCTTGTGATCTCTCTCTCCCCCTGCCTCTCCCTCCTTCTTCCTCCTATGGTCTCCCTCTCTCTCTCCCATAAGCTCCGCCCTCCTGTCTACTGGAAGTTGGCAACATGATTTACGAGAACGGAGAACTTAATTTATATATTTTTTTTCCTCTTGCATCCTCTCATTTATTTATTAGATTTTTCTCCCAGCCGCCTCTTCCTGTCTCTGGCGTGGAGGGGAGGCGGAGGATAGAGCAAGAGAGAGGATAGGATTAGATGGAGAGTGGTCTCGGGGCAGACCAGTAGACTGGCAGGCCTGCAGACATGGAACAGATCTGTCCCACACTTAATGGCATTAGTGCCGTCCCTGAAAGGGGGAGGGGAGGCCAGCAGGGAGACAGGCTAACATATTAAAACTGCTTCTATACCAGACGCTTGTCTACTCCACTCAAACTCCAACTCCAACTCTTTCTCTCTGTGTGTATTTGTGTGTTGTTTCGAAATTGTGTCAATTGTGATGTTGAAACAAGGCCCTTAGCTGATACATACCATTCTCTCTTAAAACATATTCAAACTGCAGATCCGATTAGAAATATTTGTCTTATAAATATGCTCTCACTGCCCTCCTCCCACACACACATAGCACACAAAATATAACCTTTATCCTTCACATGGGGATTCAGGCAGAAAGCTCGCTCTCCTATCGTGTCAGGTGCAAATGGACTTTAGCTGAAAAGCTAACATGGCCCTCGGTGGTAAATGACATCTCTGTCGACTCTGTCTATGTGGATAAAACTACAATCAGTTCTTTCACTGCACTCTATCCTTAACTCATTTACACTTACCCTTTTCCCACCAGGACTTTACACGTCTTACCGATCCGTGTGACTTTGGTGTGATCAGTGCCGGATTGCTGACTGTCAGCACACCTTCCAAAACTAGATCCAAGCCCCAGAGCACCCTCAGAGGCTCAAATTACCCTCTCTAACCTGCTTGGACAGCACACTCATACTAAACACTACTACTGTTCCAGGGGCATTGGACAATTGCATACAGGAGTTGGACAATAAATGGAGATAATGAAAGGGAAGAAAAAGACAGTGAAAGGTGGCAGATTGGAGTCAGCAAGAAAAGACCAGGGACAGAAAATAGTCACAGAATATAGAGAGGAGAGCACTCTCTTTAAACATGCACATATCAAGTGTAAGGGACCATGGAGTGGTCGGGGGAGAGGAAGTGGCCTGGGAATGTGAGAGGACACTGAGAGACAGGTGGAGCCAACATGCTGTGTCTTTTGATTAATGGAGCAGAGAGTTAGTAAATATACATGGGCCCCGCCCTTCAGCTCTTTCAGCTGTCTCAGCACACCGCGGCGTGGATGGATAGGGGGGATTTCATTCCTCGCCTTTAAGGAAAGGTTAAGTCACGACAATATTGTTGTGGATCGTGAAGATATTAGCAATACTTCCCCTTCTGTCATGTGAGTTTGATTATCCGTCTTCCTCTGCGCAGATTGGGGAGGAAGAGGAGGAGGAGAAGGCAAAAGCAGGGACAGGCGGAGATGGGCAGACACTAGCAGCCAGGGGAGTGTTTTCTCTTTATCTCTGTGTCAAAAAGGCCACCCCGGGTACTGCAGGTGTGTTAGGGAACAGCTTTAAAGAGAGCTATTGATCCTACAGAGTACTTCTACTGTATATAGCCGAGCTCTGCCCACAACCTCGCACCCTGAGGGAAACTATACAGGAACAGGCCATGCTAAAGGTCAGACTCTGATGGGGATAGGGAGCTGTAACGGGCTCTGCATACATATTTAGTGGCTTAACTGGCTTGAAACCTTATCATTAAGTCAATACACTTGCTCACACACTTACAATTCAAAGCAGCAGTTGTGTATAGTGATTGGTAACATTGCTGTGGAATAAGGGAGGGTCAAAAACAACACTAAGACTAAAGTCTTTTCAGATATAACTTTATAAAAAGTTTTTTTTGCAGAATACTAAGGAGTTAGATTAACGTAGTGTTAATTAAGAAGTTACCTGCAGAGCCCAGTAATTATCAGAAGCAATTATTGCCTGTTTCAGCTATTCATTTAATTTGATGCATAATCAAGGCGTTTCTGTCACTTAACCAGCATTCCATGTTCTCAAAGATTTTTCAATATGCTCTTCTAAAATGTACTTTCTTACAAACACTTTTTAGAAAAAAAAAACAGTTTCATTTTAAATTGAAGTGTTAAATTGAAGCAAATATTAAAAGAATAGAGTCCTCTTTAAAGAGTAAGATATAATATAAAACACACCTCAGTTCCAATCAAGGTCACAATATGGTAACAGGGGTACCTTTGTTTGAATACAATTCTCTGAGGTTAAAAATATGAAACAGATATTTGAAAAAATTCTCAATTGACGATTAAATCTATTTTATTTAATTCAGCTGACGGTTCAGGCTATGTTGCTCATCGCTCAATAAAACTAATATTCACTGGAGATTTTATTGTACAATTAGCGAGTGATTTCATTTAGACGCATGTTTCTTATCTACTTTTTAAACACTGGATACAGAATCGGTTTGTTGGACGCTCCGTTTCACGCAGCTGTATGTGTTTAGCCTGCAGTTAATTCTGGATGCGAGTGAATGTCCATTAAACGTAATCTTGTTTTTCCGTCCAGCGCTCAAACCACAACTTCAGAGAATTGGCCACCGATGAAGCCATCATCCATCATCCCACTGACGCTGTGCCAGAACACTTAGAGATAAATATGGAGGCTTTTCAAGTTGTATACCTGTCTTTGAAATACCACACAATCATAAACACACAGAGAAAGAATACAAAAAGTAACAATCTATTTCTGCAAATCAAATGTGTAAAAACAAAAACTTATCTTTTCCCTGCCTATTCATCATCTACCACTCACTCCGTCAGCAGCGGCTTAGTCACTTTTACCCAGCATCATTATAAAATGTCTTGATGGCAGTGGATGTGCGCACGTAGTCATGCTTCGCTCCTAAAAAGGTATGAAGAAACCCAAAATGGTCTATTCGGAAATGTGAGTTCTTGGTTTAATGAAATAGTGCTTTCAGAGTTGATCTGAGGAGGAGCCCACTAGAACACTTATCTCAGCATCAACAGTGCTGCAGAAAACAGAGCAGCCTTAATCGGATTGCTGGAGCTCTAAAAGGTTTTGTGCACATGGGTTCCTCTGCAGGCCGCTGGGCTCCAGGGCCCGGCTGGGCACTGAGGCCTGACTGCCAGCCGACTGCGTGGCTCGACTGGTTGATAAAGTCCAGAGACTCATTGGTGTCTTTGTTAGCCGCTGCGAGTAAGATGATACTAATTAGAGGCTTTGAATGATTCAATCAGAGAACACTGCAAACAGACGAATGCAGTAGCTCCCAGATACACAACACCCACACCTTTTCCACATTCAAAAGATACAGTATGCAGATATCATTGTATTTGTACACGCGCACATGCAGACACACACTTTAGATTAGCTTTTGTTCTATTTTACTCACTGTACACCTACACATCAGTCCATGGACTCACACAGTGGAATTCATTTATCAGTAGTTCACTGTGCCCTGAAGCTAGTGAGCGCTGCAGCAGACATTGATCAAACTGACTTCTAACATGAAGAAGTTCAAAATCGCACTTTTCAAATCCCTTTACTGCCAGCAACCTTCCACTACCGAAATAAACAAAGTCACACACACACACACACACACACACACACACACACACACACACACACACACACACACACACACACACACACACACACACACACACACACATTATTATACCATGTTGTATGTATTCTAGAAAAGCCCAGACGCACAGATTTCTCTTCACATAGCCTACTCTCACAAAATGCAACATACCCCGACATTTTTAGCTCACACATATCCAAAAATGGCATCAACGCATTCCTCCACTGAATGACTGGGGAAATAATTCTGAAAATAGCAAAGGTATTTTAAAGGCGACAGTGAAAACAATGACTGGATTTTTTGCTTTTAAAAAGGAGCAAGGTAGTTTATCACATTGTGCAGTTTAACTACAAATCCTCCCCTCAAATTATTATTTTGTGCACTCCATATCCATTATCATGTCCTTAATTTTGTATTTTTCGTTTTTTTAATTACTTAATTTGCTCCCTTGAGTTAATAATTCAAAATCAAACCCTTAAATTCCTTCCAATTATTAACGTTATCACCTTCATTCCATTTGTCCTTGTTATCCCGACAATTTTGCTATAGACGCTTCAATTTAATACTTTTTTATCAGTCTTTTTGGCTGAGTATTATATTATCTTTGGCATTACTTAAACGTATTTAACAGGATAACAGATTAACTGAAAGTGAAGCATTGCAAGTGTGAAGGCAAACTAGTTTCAAACTCATCTCTTACAGTTTGCCATTGAAACCCCAGATCTCTCCTTAGGATTCAGATAAGCGCTCTAAACTAAAGAAACCTATGTTCCTCCTGCAAACGATTCAAAAATCTCTTTTTGGCTTCCACACAAGTCAAGGAAATGTGCCATCTTTTTGCACAGCAGCTCCAGAGTTATTAGCCTTTGTTCCAACTGTTTTGCATATTCAGCCTCCCTTCCAGCCCACATAGATGTTAATGCACTCCCACACAAACAGATCGGTGTGAACAGGGCAAACATATTTTCCATCTCTCTCTCTGACACACACACACACACACACACACACACACACACACACACACACACACACACACAGAAGGAAGGAACAGGCACTCACATCTGACAGTCCTGGTCGTCCTCGGCCTGAAAGTGATACGTTCTGTCGTCTGAAACAAGAAGGAAACGGATGACACAACAGCAGAGAGATTTGGGAGAGGAAAGAGAGGACAACATGAACTAAAGAGAGGTGGAAACCGTGGAAACACAGGGAAGATCTCAGAGCCACTAAAGTGTCCTGCTCAACTGAAAACAGTAAATCACTTTTTTAGCGCTTTTCTCTGTCTTCAGATGTGAATACTAATAACCTGGGAGGACTATTTTTAAATCTCTGTTTCCAAAGCAACCTAAATAATTTACACCGAAGCTGAATCGTTGCCTCTCGCGCTCAATGCCACTATCTCTTACTTGTGGAAAAACTGGCCAAATTCAAAAGGACTGAAAAGGAAAACAGTTGCTGAATTATCTTCTGTCAATTTACAAAACAATCTAGCTTTTTTATGTTTTGTTATTAAATTCCAAGTTCACGGCTAAATGTTACACTGAGATTTGCGGGATGTGTACATTTTGAAAACGCTTATCTGTGGCTTTCTGCCGTTTGCTCAATAGAAAATAATCCACACTGCTGCACAACAAGCCTTGGTCAGCTGCAGCCTGGATGAATGGAGCTAATTAAAATATGGCATTGAAATGCTACGTATACAGATTATGAAAACCGTGAGAGCAGGACGGCAACATGTGAAAAAAGCCAAGAGAGAGACGCCTGAACTTACGTGATATGAGGTCGAAGCTTCTCTTCTCTTCAGGATTGTGTTTGACCTGGCAGGTGAGCAGGTTGAGTTTAGCTGGTGGCCGGTTAGCCTGACGGAGAGAGAGATGGGGGGAGGGTAATGATAACATTGTAAATGAGTGAGAGTGTTGTTTTTAAACCATATCTGACTGCAGCTGCAGCCAAGTGAAACATCTGATAAGAGCAGCGTGTGAGAGGAGCTGCTTCAAGGAGCTCAATCTTTATATGGGAACAAACGAGAGGCTCGGCAATGAGAGAAGAAATGAGAACTCTCTGCTGTTAATGAATTCATGTTTAATGGGTGAAGATAATGATTGCCTACCAGAAAAGGACACTTGAATGTGTGTGACTAAATGAAGTGTGATGTGTGTATTTGTTTGAACGAGGACACACACATAGAACTGAAAGTGTTGTACTCACTGTGCCGTGTGAGATGGTGAGGTAGCCGTTCTTCGCTGTGCACTTTCTCTTCTGCCACACTTTCCTCAACCTGTGACACACAGACAGCAGAGGTAAGAAGTCACATACACTAAACTCACATAGCAGACACTTATGATAACATATTTAATATGATCGCATGTTATGATACAGAGTAGATGCATTAGTTATGACACACAGACTGAGCAGTGTATTCACATCTATCATTTAAACAACAAGTGAGATCACCTGAAACAAGCAGCTGATGCATTGATCCACAGAGAATGAATATTCTCTTGTGGTTTTTCAAAATCACCAGCTTTTCCAAAAAGAGGATTTGATGATTGTCTGTTTTTTCTTGTTTTTTTGATTTTATATTATTAATATTTAAAACAAGCAATTAAAAAGATATCACCCTGGGCTCAGATACATTGTGATGTGTCATTAACAACTAGTTGAGTAAATGAGAAGGTAACCAGCAAGTTGAAATAGATACATTATTGTTTATTTGAAATAAGTTCAAATCTTTGTTTCGCTTTGTTATATTATTTTTAATATATTATAACACATTTAGAACTCAACACACAATGGGAACTTACTTTACAACAATTGTGTTTTTAACCCCCTACACAACCACAGCTGATCATTTGAGCTAATTTGACGGACTCACCCGTCACTCTTCTTGTAGAGGCAGCCGCTGCGCTCCGTGCCGTGCTCCTTGTTGCCCTGAGGCTGGTGCAGGCTGTAGGTGGTGCTCTGCCGCACCTGTGAATCCTGGGAAAGCAAACACAAAGAAACACACACAATAAATCAATGCCTATAAACAAACAAAGAAAACTAAATAAAAAGCAGGCGCTACATGAAGGATTCGCACATTCAAATTGCCGTCTATAGGAGCCACTGAAGCGGTAAATGGCTCTGATTTAATCTCTGACGCAGAGTCTCCGGCTCCTCTGAGAATTTAGAAGCGAGTAAGAACAACAAAAGATGGCTGTCAGCCTGAATGATTTTGTACACATGGGGATGAGACAATAATAGGAGCTTTTACACCTCTGAATCTAAATCTGCGACAACAGTTTGCTAAAAGCTTCCAGGATAGAATTACAAATCCCATTTTGATCGTAAGCCTGCATGCAGTTTGAACAGATTACACTTGATTGCATTTAACTTTATATTCAGGTTTGAGTGCAATGTGACAACACACAAATGTAAAAGAAGGTCCAAACAAAGGCCAGCTTTTTGTACGAGTGAAGTCATTTCCTGTCTGGAAACACTACGGGGAACAGACTTCAGAAGGCAGCCGTTAATGTGGCTTTAATGATTCTATTGGTGTGTGCTGTTATCAGCAGACACACACAGCCAACAGGATAATCTTGCAGGAGCAGGAATGCAGCTTAAGCTTTTCTCATTGAAAAGTGATTTAAAATAAAAAAGCACTGAAACATATGCGGCTTTAAAAAGAACATAACAAATATCAATCTAGCACAACAACAGAAGCAACACAACACAATGGAAACAGAATGCACACAACCACAGAAATGTTTTTCCATGAAATGCACTTACTCTCCTAGACTTGTTTCACAAAAGACGAAGGCAGCGGAGGAAAGGAGAAAACAACCTTCAGGTGAGACCAGGAGCTGCTGCAGTCTGCAGCTTATTTAAAAGGCTCGCTAAGCAAAAGGCTGGTATAAGTTACAAATCATTTCCACTCAGTCATGTGGAGTGGAACATTGATCAAAGCAATGCATGTATAAAGCAAATGGGAATCAACTCAGATTTCACTTCTACCACAGACCATCAGTCTAAAAAGGGCTGGAAGATAATAGTTTTGAGAACTGTATATACTAATCATAATCAGATTTTAAACTATATATAAAATTAAGAAAACTAAATTGACTGACATATTGTTATTTGATGTTCAAAAGACCCTCAGTGCTACGTGTTCGTGAGTGTGTGTTACCTCTTTCTGCTCCACCTGCAGTGCTGTCTTCAGGACGTCTCGTAGCTGAGTCAGCTGTTTCCTCTCCTCGTCCTGCACCTGCTTTATCTGTCATGAAGAAGAAAACATTTCAAGATTCAGAAGGCTTTATTGTCATAAGGACAGTAGCTACAGTGTAGATATGGCAAAGCACATCTTAATTCCCAGGCTCCTCCAACAATGCAACAAGACCCGAAACAATAAAATAATGCAAGATTATTTTTTCCAGACCAACGTGCAAGTAATCCGAAAACAGAGGAAAGGGAGACAAGCGAAAGAAAGAAGGTGAAAGAATGGACGTTTTTCTCACCGTGTGCAGATCTGTGGCCAGTTTTTCTATGGAAGGTTTTAGGTTGTCCACAGCTTTTAGACCATCCTGAAAGAAACTGAACAGGAGACATGTTAGTTTAATAACTTTGTATGCAACTGATCCCATTTCCCTGCAAGATGTCTCTGTCTTACTTGCACTGTGCGTGGAAGTACTTGATGAGGTTCTGCAGCAGGTCCACTCCCTTCTTGATTTTGATCTCATTGACTTTGAGGAGATACTGTAAACACATGGAATACAGATTCAGATTGAGGCCAGGTTCAGTCGGAGGGAAAGGCAGCTCCATTTCAAACATTATTCATCCCTTTCATCTCATATGCAGACGCTTCAAAGAAGAAGTCTACATGTTTCAAGTGAAGCTTCATTAAAAGTCAAACATCACAGAGGTCCAGACCACACACACGTCATAAATGTAATCTAAGATTTGTATTTCAAAAGTGTATACACATTAGGAACTACACAAACTTCTTCTAGGTTTGACAGGTCGTTGCGGTAATTAGTCAGACTCACCTCACACATCTGCAGCTGGAAGAATCTCCTCTCCTTCTCCATCTCCTCAGCGATTTCTGCGCCGCTGATTTCCGTCCTGATCATCCCGTGCTGCCTCGCGTGCTCCTTCTTCTCCTTCTCTATCTTGGTGCTGGAAGGAAGTGACATCACAGGGGTCAAAGAGCAAACAGCAAATGCATGGCAGTACCATACAACATAGGGGAAAACGTGTGGTTTTGTGTGAAATCAGCCCTATTGCTGACTTTGTTGTTGGAGGAAATGTGGGGATTTGGAGGGTTTGTCGCGTAACAATAATTATGCCATGCTTATACTTCAATGTTTGAATTAAAAAGGGAGTTATGTATTCTAAAAAGTTAGGTATAGGTTTCTGGTATGAGCAAAGGAAATAAGTAGTTTAAGATTTCATTCCTGCCTCAGGTGAAATCTTTCAAACACCAGGTTACCTGCCAGTCAGTATTCAGGGCTGATTTTTCACAAATACCATAAACTCTGCATACAGTATCTGTAAAAAGCAATCAGCAAAACACACACACAAGGGAGGGGGGGCGGGGGGCACCAGACCATGCAACAGGGCATTCTTTTCCATATGCTGTTTTTCTGACAGCATATTCCCTACGAAGACGATGCAGCAATCTGTTCCCTCTCGCAGAGACGGGACAAGAGTGTCAGTGTTTGCAAGCTGTTCCACAGATTTCATCATGATTCATGAGCATCAAGCTGCGCTGGTAGGTGGACTTTGCGAACTTTTAATAGACCCAGGCTGTAGCTCCATATTTAACAAATATTGTAATAATATTACATATTTGTTTTACGGTGAATAGATACAGTGGGGCAAAAAAGTATTTAGTCAGCCCACCAATTGTGCAAGTTCTCCCACTTAAAAAGATGAGAGAGGCCTGTAATTTTCATCCTAGGTATACCTCAACTATGAGAGACAAAATGAGAAAAAAAATCCAGAAAATCACATTGTCTGATTTTTAAAGAATTTATTTGCAAATTATGGTTTAAAATAAGTATTTGGTCACCTACAAACAAACAAGATTTCTGGCTCTCACAGACCTGTAACTTCTTCTTTAAGAGCCTCCTCTGTCCTCCACTTGTTAACTGTTTGAACTCGTTATCAGTATAAAAGACACCTGTCCACAACCTCAAACAGTCACACTCCAAACTCCACTATGGCCAAGACCAAAGAGCTGTCAAAGGACACCAGAAACTAAATTGTGGACCTGCACCAGGCTGGGAAGACTGAATCTGCAATAGGTAAGCAGCTTGGTGTGAAGAAATCAACTGTGGGAGCAATTATTAGAAAATGGAAGACATACAAGACCACTGATAATCTCCCTCGATCTGGGGCTCCACGCAAGATCTCACCCCGTGGGGTCAAAATGATCACAAGAACGGTGAGCAAAAATCCCAGAACCACACGGGGGGACCTAGTCAATGACCTGCAGAGAGCTGGGACCAAAGTAACAAAGGCTACCATCAGTAACACACTACGCCGCCAGGGACTCAAATCCTGCAGTGCCAGACGTGTCCCCCTGCTTAAGCCAGTACATGTCCAGGCCCGTC
>NW_011345496.1:0-10098 GCF_000735185.1 Notothenia coriiceps | reverse complement strand
CCTCCATGCTGCTACTCTGGTTCAAACTGCATCCACCAAACAATATGATTTATCTCGACCTCCCCAAAATAATCAAAATCTGACACGGTGTGAGATGTTTTTTTTAGCTGTTCTGTCGTCATTTCCTGCGATCTTCTTCATAAAGTCAGTGCAAATGAATGAATGAAGGAGCCTTTCTTTGACTATTTATAGGCAAATATGGGCGTTACGTGAAGCCCGCAGCTGCACCGCATTTCGAGTCGGTTGTGATTTATAAAGGGAAACCGGCTTAGGAAGTGCCGTACGCACTTTCCTCGCCGGTATGCAATGTTTTGTGAATCGGAACATTTCTGTACCTATTTTTTGGATTTCTACTACGTATGCAACCTTTCCACGTGAATCCTACGCAAGGCGTTATAAATGAGGCCCCTGAACATTTGGTGTGTGTGCCTTACCTCCGCTACCGGCATCGCTTCATACAACAGATCTGAGCTGTCCAACTATGACAACACTCCTTGAACATGCGCGCGCTATGGGAGAATCTGCCTTGGTACAAAGTACCAGTGAAAACATGGTACGGAGTTTCATTGATTTGGGCATTCTCTCAATAAGCAAGTGGAATGGATTTGATAGAGAAGCACTGACACAGCGCTCTACAAAGTGCGGCGAGTGGATAGACCGATTCACGGACTTTCCACATAGTAAAAGTGGGGGGGTCTAAACTAATCATTTCAAAAAGTGGGGGGGACTTGTCCCCCCCTCATATAATGGCTGCGACGCCCATGAATACATCAGAATTATTCTTACTGTTGGTGCTTTCCAAATGAGTTCAATGATTTTGGCAGATGTGGCAACCACTGTTAAGGATAGCTGATTGACGCTCGTTTCATCCTTTCCTTTGATCACGCCAGCTAGTGCAGGAATGTAGTCATAAACCCTGTGAATGATTTTCCACATATCAGATATTTAAAATAGTGTATATTGCATGTGAATAGTGTAAAGGCAGTGTGTATGAGGGTTCATACTTCTTTGCATAGCGTTTAAGGGCAGAAGGCAGGTCTTTCCAGGTCGCTCTGAGGCGAGCTGCAGGGCTTTTTCCAAGAAGACCTGTCTCGGCTGTGATCATTGTGTCGTACTGCTTGCATTCTGCTCCCCAGGCGATTTGAGCCTATTCAGAAACAGCAGATGTGAAGTTAAGGCAGCTGGTTTTAACAGTTACCTTTTTATATTATGCCCTATTATCTATCCAATAAGCAAGTGTCTTACTGTGGCTTTGTGTTTGCTAAGAAGAACTCCATCAGCACAGAGCTTCCAGTTGTCATCGGCAGCCAAGGCAGCCAGAACAATCTGAAGTCTGGAGGTAGGTCTGTCCAAGTAGCCTGCCAGTTCGTATCCAATCTCCCTCTTGTCAACTTTGATGACACGGGCGATGATTGCAAAGATAGGAGCAAGATGTTTGGCAAGGAATTTGTTCTGTGGGATCAATCAGGGTTGAATAATGTGAGTACAACAACAAACCAATCAGTAAATCAAAAGGAGGAGGATTGTCTAATTTAATATATGACCAAGATTTACCTGTGTGGTGATGGCCTCAAAGCTTGAGGCACTACTTCTGCTTGTGGAAACGGCAGATGCTTGAGAGGTGAGAGTCTGCAATGATAATGTACAGAAGTCCACCATGAGAAAGCTTCAACAGAAGTTAACATGTTCAAACTGTACAATATATTGTCATGGTTTGAAGCACCATCCAAACATACCTGCAACTTGTGGTTCTTCTGGAACTTGCGAGCAATCAGTCGCTGTTTAAAAGAAACATTTTGTTAGATTCCAGACTTACTTTCATATGTAGTCACCTTTAGATTCTACCATGTTTACCTTTGAGAGACGAGCACTGGAGCTGGAGGAGCTTGAGCTAGCACTAAAGAGTGATGCAAGGCTAGATGCCGAGCTGGTTTTGCTCACAGATCTGGAGGCCCTGCTGCTGCTGCTGCTGCTGCGAAGTCTTTTGGCTGGATCAGCTGCATCAAGGGCCTTGCTGGCAACACGAGAGGAGGAGCTGGAGCTGGAACTGGAGCTGGAGCTAGGGCTTGAGCGAGAGCTGCTGGAGCTATGGCTTGAGCGAGAGCTGCTGGAGCTAGAAGAGGAAGATGATTTGACCTTCTGATCAGGGACCAGGAGTTTCTTCAGCTTCATCATAAGTGGTTGTTCTTCAATAATGTCTTCGCTCAGGTTGATCTGTTTAACAAGTATGTCTGCAGCCTTTGGTCCAATCTGAACCTTAAGTTCCAGTCGCTCAATGGCCTCTCCTTCAACTGAAAGTATCATTAGATCATATATTAACGATTGCTTTATGCACACTGCTTCTACAAAACGCTGTAAGGAATGATTCTATAATACTTACTTGGTTTTAAGGAGAGAGCAGCAGAGTGCTTTCCAACCAGTTTGTACAAAATAGCAGCCTGGAGGGAAGCGGCATTCTCAGTGGCAACCCTCAAACATCCCTTCAGTCCAAGGGCAACAGCTTTAACACAATACTTCTTCTCAAACTGCACTGCTTTGGGTGTAATGATGGGGGCTTCAACCTCCTGGCTAAGGATCTCTGAAGACTTTGACTATGAAAAGAAAGAAATGTTAACTATGTTGTAAATGTAGATATTTGTTTTGGTATCATTAAAGACAATGTTTAAAGCTCACCAAACTAGCAGAAGCAGATGAAACAAGCTTAGAAAAGGGCTGCACGAGTTTGGCAGGGATGATGGGGGTGATTCTTTCAGCAGTAAGATCCTCCATATTTCTTGACACAGCTAAAGCCTCAACTCTGTTGATTGAAAAACAAAAACGTAATCAAATATATTTCTTAGATAAATACATCCTAGGAGTGACAGGACTTTAATATTTTCCAGGGTATACATTAAGCTCAAAATGTTGGGCTTACTGAAGAGTTGCAATGTTTTCAGGCACAGAAACGGGCAGAGCTTCAATCTTAAAGTGGCCCTCGGTGAGGTCGAGTCTTGCGGTGATTTTGGCTGGGAGAATGGAGTTGAGTTTAGCTCTTGACATCACATTAGCCTGGAGTAAGAGGGCGTTTATTCCCATCACAGCAAATGTGTTCAAAGCAATGCTGGAAGAAGAGGACATTGGGATGTTATACAGTATAATATGTTATATTTTGGATGCGCTACTTTAAAAAAAGTTAGATTGAACCTACCTTGGTTTGATCTCAGTCTCAAGCTGTATGTCAGTTTTCAGAAGGTGAGCAAGATGGAAGTTTTCTGGCAGAGTTGGTGTTGTGATGGCCTTGACTGAGAAAACAAATAAAAAGGTTTAACACCACTATAATTGGACCCAAGATAACCTTGACTTTTTATGGCTGTATCAGGAATTAAAAATGTTTTCAATCTAGAGCAAATCAGCACCTTTTTTGATTGGCAAACAAGACTTGAGTAAATATGTGGGACTTGATCACCTTGAACAGATGCAGCAGCCACGACAGCGGTGTAAAGACTGAGCTCCATTGGAAGACCTGCAGCAGTTGGCAGGATACGCCTCACTTCATTGACAAGCAAGGGCTTAGCGAAGTTCATGGAAATACCAGCCAGCAGAGCCTTGAGAGCGTTCATACCCATTTCCTTCATAGAGGGTGCAGTGGCAAGCTGTAGGGAAACAATTATCATAGTTATTGTGATAAACAATTGGTTTGGAAACGTGATCTTGAGATTGACAAATAGTCATTTGAAACATACCGCAATGGCCTGATCAATCAAAACTTTGTCGATGTCGGCGAAGGCAATTTCTTGTCCGAAGAATTTGACATAGACGGATGCCAGAGGTGCACTGTTGGGCTGAGCCTTCCACTGAGCAAGCTGTAAAAAGACAAGTCTGGTGTGTTATGTTTTTTTAGGTTCCATGTTTGCTATTAAATATTTGCAACTTCCTGATGTTTAATTGCTTACAGCCTTAATAACACGCTTCATCTTGGTGATCCTGTCAACATTGTCAACGAGTTCAGGGTTTTTCAGAAGAACCTCCTGGAGTCCCTCAGTTCTAACTCTAACCTAGGAAAAATGTTGAAAAGTTTTTTTTTAATTTGTATTAAAAGACCAAGTATGTAGCTTAGAGGCTATGTTTTTTTCTTTTTTTACCTCCAGAATATCAGCAGCAGCTCCAGCAAGGTAGGCAGTGGTTTTAGCCATCAAGGATCTGGGCAGAATGGTGGCAGCATCATTGATGTAGAAAGCACTGGCAGCAGCACCGAGCATTAAGGGATCTGTAAATGTTTGACAAAATGCAGTTAGTTGATGTTCCCGAAAAAATGGGGTATAAGGGGGGTGAGACATAGCATATGAGATGAGCCTTACTGTTATAGACATCCATGTAGATGGATTTGCTGAAACGTAGGCTCATTCTGTCTAGCCTTGGGCTCAAGAGCTTTATGGCGACGTTGCAAGCTGCAGTACTAAAATGACACCAGAGAGAGTAGCTGAGTAACATAATTAATGGCTAACACTTGATGATGAATTGGGATCAGAAAGTGCTCTTACACTGTGGCATGGATAGTGCTCCTCGTCAGGGACTTCATGTGAGAATAAGTGAAGCTTGCTACCTGCATATTCTGTTCTGTCTTCACAATATTGGCAAGAGTTGTCACCAAACCCATTGGAGGCCTTGTCTCAAACAGCACAATGCATGCAAGCATACGAAGCTCTGGGTGAAGAGCCTTGTCCATGTAAAGCTGAATGGCCAATTCTTGAACCTGTTTTACACGAGAAAGCAAAGTCATTTTCATGCTATGTGTAAAAACTAGAACATTTTAAATTCTGTTTGGTATTTAGTATTTACCGCTCTAGGCTCCTTCTTTGCAATGTTCCTCAGGGCCAGGATGGCATCAGCGTGGACTCTCATGGGCAGAGATGCAGCTGCAGTGCCATGAATGGGCAGGACCTTTGTGATGGGCTTAAGGCTAGTAGGATGGGCAGCGTTTCCCAAAACCTTCATGAGCAGGATGATGTCCTTGATCTCATCTTTAGCAACAGCCTCTGCAAGGAGCTCTTGGATGGGCTGATGAAAGGGAAAGGAGACATTTAGAACTTGCTTCATCATTTAGAAATGTGCAGAAGAGTAATGTGTCAAGACATCATTTTTTTCACCTTAATAAGTTCAGCAGGGCAGACAGCCATCTCAACACAGTGTTTTGCAATCATGGTACCATATCCAAGGAGGACGATCTCACGCAGAATTGGGTTTTGCACTATCTTGTTGTTGACTGCCATTGCCTAAAAGAAAGAAATGTTTCATACCTCAATTCTTATTACAACAAAGTATTTTGCTTTGTCAGGTACTTACCTGGATGATCTTGATGGCCTCAGTGTTTGCTGTCACCATGTGAACAGATGCAATCAAAGCCTGAGCAGTTTCAGCAACAGACAAGTCACCAATCATGTATTTCTCCTTGATGAATCTCAGAGCGGAAGGAGTTCCAGTGGCAGGGATTGCATCCAGGATCCACTGTCTGGAATAGGACAATGGATTGAGTGAACCTGTTTCCATATATTTTCTTAAATTTAATTAAAATGTTCAAACACTTAAAGTCACCTGTAGGCAGGTTTGGTTCTGTATTGGCTCCAGAGCATTTCCAGGTCTTCAAAACGTGCATTACGGAGGAGCTGAATGAGTTCCAAAAACTTCAGAGGTGCATCTTCATGGACTCTCTCAACGTTGTGGGCAACCAGATGATTCAGAGCCTCCACAATCTAAGAACAGGTAATTGAAGGTGGATTAGTTATATATAGAATAGATTCAGATATGTATTTAATATATTCTAAAGCAGTCTGAGACTTTACCTGAGCCTTGACGTTGGTGATCTTGATGAGCTGAATGGGTGTCTGAAGAAGCTCATTGGAGAACTCGTACTTGAGAGATCCACGGTGAAGATACTGAACCGCGATGGGTACAATAGGGGCTCTCTGAGTCTCAAGGAAGACCAAGGATTGCCTTGAAAGTAATGCAGCTCCATTAGAACAAAAACGTGGCCATTAATCTATCCTTCTTAGTACACTATCAGCTGACTTACTTTGTCTCCATCTGAGCAGCTCCATTCATTTCAGTGAAAGGTGAGAACTGGATCACTTCATTGACTGTTGCCTCCAGGATCAGGATGCCGTTAGCAACTGGCTTCAAGACATAATTGTATGCTGTAGCTCCTCTCAGGTTCTTTGAATCCTGTGAAGACAAACCACATAGTTGCTCAGTAATGCAACGTTTTCTACTTTTATAGATGAATGCGTGACACGAAATTAGTTTTAACCTACCTGCTGACACTTTACACATTTCTCAGTGTATGCCAATCCTATATCCATCATCACCCTCTCCTGACAGTGGTTCAGATCCCTGGTCTTAGTCAAATGGATGCGTTCAGCCCTTTCGTCTTCACTGATGGCATAAAGGGTCTTGCACACACCCTGAGCTCCAGCCTTAAAAGAAGAGTGTACGTTTACTAGAGAGATTCAACTTCCTACAATGGATTTCGTATCAGTTCTGAAGGATCTTTGACAAACCTCCTGCATCTCATAGACATTCTGTGTCCTCTTGATGTTGAGCTGAAGAACATTCAGGATACCTCTGTAGACGTTCAGCACCATTGTTGAGATTCCCTCAGGGGCAAAGATTTTTCCAACAACACCATTGGCATACTCAAACTTGACGGGAGTCGAGAGCTGAGCGGCCAGGGCTGCGATCACCTTTGGTGCTGGGACTAAAGGATCCTTGGGCCAGACACCACTGAACTCAGCGATCTCTGGTTCAGCAAGCTAGAGTGTAAGAATATGATTTATTACAGGACAAATAACATTTTAAAACTGAGAGGATTGTTGCGTGCAACTGATTTTATTGTTTACCTTCAGCATGAATGTATTTTGACCTGTTGCACTGATGAGAACTTTGCTGCTGATTTTGAGTCCGGCTCTTGCCAAACCTTGATCCGGAAGACCGCCCAGGAGCAGTGCCTCATATTTGTAGACATAAGTCTCACCGGCAGCAAAATCAGGAGCTGTAAGAACAATTTATATCACTTCATATTAACCATAATTTATCAAGTAGATTGTATTTTACCACAACTATTCCTGTGGAAATGTAGTTGTGGTGAATGTTGCAATGCATTGTGCATCCAGGTATTTATAGGTTGAAGCTGTATTTTACTGATAATAATAAATGAATTAACTTACCATAGTTATGGGGCTGAGCAGCTGAAATCAGATATAAAAAATATATTAATAATCCAGCAAGAACATTGTGAAACTATTAAATCTACTAATTTAAAATGCAATTGTTTTTATTGTTCATATAATATAATAACAGCAATACATTTTAAGGTAGGGTTGAAAGTAGGAAATATTTTGATTTCAATGTATTTAAACATCCAGATACTATGTATTATTATAAATGTACATGATCATTTCAGGTGTTCTTATGTTGTTACTCTGATACTGATATTTTAATCTCTTATTCTTTATAATATTAATAGATAGTCTTTTACGTTATTGTCCCTTGATTTTTTTCAAGTTCAATATAACATTATATTAGACTTTATATTATAATATAGCAATCTCTCACATCCTAAATTAAAAAAAAAGCAGGATCACTGGAACTATCAACCAGTAAGCCTGCAGTGTAACATACAAGCATCAAATATACAATGGCATATAATGAATATGATCAAATGAAGAAGGCAATTTGATGCTAAAGAAAATCAGACAGAGAAGTAGTACTGAAATCTCAGAAATTCAAGTTATAAAATGTGTTTAAATGTTTTAAAGGTCACCTATTATGCAAAATTCACTTTTTCTTGTTTTTTGTCTCTGACAAAGTTATTTGCTGTGTCTGATAAAAACTGCATTTTCTTTTAAATGTGAAATGTTCTCAAAATCAGAGATAATACTCACCCACGAAGGCCAAGGTCAGGGCAAGCACAATCACTCTCATGGCTGATGGATTGTGAATCTTTGTAGTGAATGCCTGTCTTTTATAGTTCCCACTTCTGGATTGCTGAGGTAGGATATGAACCCTGCCAAGTTTGATCGATACAGCCAATTCGATCCTCCTATTAAATCACTGGTTTGGGTTTGGGAGGGTGTGCTACAGGTTGTGTATCAGTGAATTAAAAGTTAGGGGCACCTGATCTTTTTCTAGCATATGCAAAGTCAAAAGTTAAGTATCGTGTTTCAAACAGTTTGCTGTTTATTTTATATAACAGTTGATGTTTTTTGTTTTCTGACAATAAATCATACTTTTTTAAAGATATTTCAGTTTTTTGCTGTATATGTAAAAAATATAACAGAATAACATTTCTCAAAAGAAATGTATTGTTTATAGGTTTAAATAAGTAAACTTAGATTTTTCGTTAAACTTTCGATTTTCTCTTTTCAAGGATCCTTTATTTTCTTTAATGTTTCGTACTGATGTAATTTGCTTTAGGTGTTGGCTGAGATCTTTTTTGTCTTAACTTATTCATATTTTTTGAGGCAGTTAAAAAAAAAAGAGATTCCTGGCTGCATCGAGTTTGCTTTGTAGTTTAACCCTCACAGGGCATCATGACTTTGGATGTTTGCTTAGTTTGTTTGTTGTAGTCAGGGTGACATTTCAATGACATTTCAGCAGATATTGCAGATACTGCGTGCTTGACACCGTTTCAACTGTGAGATGGAAGCATTTTAAATATGTATTAATAAAGGTGTTTTAATCTGGACACTGGTGATTTGATTTTTGCAGATATTTACAGTAATTTCAATCAACAGTAAACCATTAATGATGTTATTGATTGTTTTACTTGTAAAACAATGATCCAGAAAAACACCAAGGATAAGATTCCAGCTGTTGTATGTTTTTTGGGAATAGGGTGTTTTGTTGCCTTTGGCCCAGTACAAATAAAAAGTGAATCACCATTTGATTCTTAAAGACTGAAAGTGTATACAAATAAAGGTATAATGGGCTGTTGCAAAAGATCTCACCCTATCTATAAAAGTGTTTAGCATTTTAGTTAAGTTTCATATTTGAAAGGTCCCATGTCATGCTTTTCTGGTTATTACCCGTCCCCTTCTGTGTTATGAAGGTTTTTATGCATGTAAACGGTCTGCAGAGTCACAAACCCTCAAAGTACACCCTGTAGCGAGTAAAACTCTAACACAGAAAATACCCCAAAACGCCTCGTTGGAGATACATCATTAAAACCTGTTATGCGTGCATATGTTCACCTATACCTGTGTTCCAATGCATGTGTGTATTTGTACTCCATTGTTTGTGTATTCAAAACAAAAATACAAATAAACAATCGTGTGGCAAACTGAATTTCCCCTGGGGCATCAATAAAGATGCATTTTATCTTATTTTAAATGGGCAGGCCCTTTCTATTGGTCTAATCTCCTTAAAACTTATTCTCATTAAGGACTGTTGAATTATGAATTGTAATATATTAATTTGTTACTTAATACTCTTATACTAATCACTTCCTGTATTCCCGTGATAAAAGGGACATGCGCAATAAAACGTGTCACTTCCGGTTGAAGCAAAGCCGACGGTGTATGTGTGTATGTATTCCTCTGTCACGTTAAACTATGTTCACGGTATTCCTGCCCTAAGATCATGGCATCGTTAACAGGTTATGGGCCCAGGAGGGACCATGGAAGCCGGTGGAACCGTTTGTGTTTCGACGGAGATGAGAAGAACTACGAGTTATGGGAGACAAAGTTTTTGGGTCACCTGCGACTGCTAGGATTGAAGGCTGTCATCCTAGAGGAGCCAGGTGAAGATGATGAGGCTGATGATCAGAAAAACGAAGAAGCCTATGCAGAATTGATCCAGGTACTGGACGATAAAAGCCTTTCACTGATCATGAGAGAAGCAGCGGACAACGGAAGAAAAGCGTTACAAATATTGAGGGACCACTACGCTGGGAAAGGGACACCACGGGTGATCAGCCTCTACACTGAACTAACATCGCTGCAGAAAGCCGCTAATGAGACTATATTATTCGTGCCGAACGGCAATTACAGCACTGAGAAATGCTGAAGATACTCTTAGCGACGGGCTGCTGATAGCCATGATTTTAAAAAGGGACTACCAATCTGT
>NW_011345495.1:0-8054 GCF_000735185.1 Notothenia coriiceps | reverse complement strand
TCAACAAATGTAAAGGCAACCGAACAACAAATATTTGCCAGTGAGGGATATGGTGTGAAGCTTTTCCAGACGCGTGGTGTTGACAGCAAATCATGTCTTCTCTTTGAGTGCATTTAAGATGTTTATTTGGATTGCAGGATGATGACAGCAAAACAAGAGCCGGGTGTTTAACTGATATCTAAACAACTAACTGTGATAAAGAAATAAACCGAAATTAACTCAAAACAAACAGAAAATACAGAAAATAAGCGAAAACACGCACGGTTGAAAAACTGTGTGGCTTCCCTCTGGTGATTCCCAATCCCTAATGCTGTGCACATGTGTCCTCTCCAAATAATAGGCTGTATCCTGAAATTGGCTGAGTCCCCGCCTATGCCCAGGTCAATTCAGTAGTATCACAGCACCTTCATATACAAATATTAAAATACATCCAATTGGCTACAACACTGACTATTATAACATTAGCATAAAGAAAGCTTACTGAAATATCTGCCACAACATAAGTAACCGGATCAGAGTAACATTAAGTACAGTCCGTGGCATATCACATCATAATGTATCATATATTTCCTTATCTGAGCCGTTTCTGGCCGTGCAACACTCACAGTGTCACATAGGCCTACTGTATGCAGAAGTATTATTTTAAGCAACACATTAAGTTGACGAAACACTCGAGTCAAATGTAATTAAAGTCAGATCCACTCGTGTTTTAGACGGGGCAGTGATATCATAAACCTGTTAATGTACGCATTCGAACACTTTTTCTTTTACCTGCTGTATTCACCTTGCAGGTGCAGCTATGTGGCTTATATCCTGGATAAAGTGTTTAAGTCATGGATGTTTAAAGTTTAACTTCTTCATGTCTAATATTATAGTTGACTTTTCATTCAGGAAGTATGACGCTGTGCTGTCAGTACGCTTGTCCATGTTTGTGATTGGTCGAATGCTCCAAATACCACCCCTCTCATGTGAACGCGCACCTAACTAGATAGGACACGGCTGGCTTGAGCGATCCACTTGATAACCCGCGTCGTAGTAAAGTTTAGCGAGAGTGCGTATGTTTTGGATTAGGCCAACCGGCTAACTCAAACATATCCAGGTTAGGTTGAACCAGCTTCGAAGTACAGGTCTCAGGTCTGTTTTATGTTTTTATGTTGGTATGTGGTCACTACATTCATGTTTCTGTGGTCTTCATTTGAACTTTTGTTCTTTCTTGTGAAGCACTTTGTGAATTCTATTTCTGTGAAAGGTGCTATACAAAATAAACGTATTATTATTATTAAATATCGTGGCCAAGAGGGAGCATGTTAATAGAAAAGAAAGGCACAAATGGACAAACTAACACTGTGAACAACACAATACAGTATAATGCAACCCAGTACTGAAATCTAAAACATCATTAAGTTAATATCCAAAGCCGTTTAAAGAGTCGCAACAGAAATGTGTTTATACATAGTGACAGAGAGGAGGGTGTTTGTTCTGTCTCACCTTTGAAGCATCAGACATGGAGCTGGATGAGTAGTTAGATGCACATGGACAGGATGGACACTGCGGCGGGACACCTAACTGAGACATAGAGGCGAGAAAGCAGTGGTCAGTTTTAATTGTGCTTATTAAAGATTCATGGAAAACTGGCTTAGTGCTGACTGCAAGATAATCACATTTAGTCACTGTGAGGGCTGTAGTTTGACTTAGCAAAAAGTTTCCCACTTCTAACTGATGTTACTGCAACTTAACAGCAACATTCCTAGCACACCAACATGAAGCTGAACTGACACTAGATTCACATTTAGAGTGCAAGTTACATGAATTTGAGTCCATTTCTGACATTTGTAAGGTTTAAAAAAAAAAAAAAATGGCAGTATTACCAGAAAGTGGACATATTTGTACTTGGTGGCCTGATTTCGATTAATTTTGGTGCGATTTGGGAGATTCTCTGGATCATTTGGATTGGACAGTCTGCCTATTTATTTGAAAACAAAAATTGTCCACAGTAGAGGTACTCCTTTTCATCTTGTGCTCTCTATATCCAATGGTCACAACACTCCTCATGGTAGGTTAAATCAGCCCATGGAGTACACATTTCAAAATACACACTTTCTGGTTAAAACAAAAAAAAATGTATCCTGAAAATGTCAGAAATTGACTGAGCAGGCCCAAAACCACTCTAAAACTGGCCAATCGGCTAGGCCATTTTTTAACTATTGTCCCCTTACGGCCCGTCCACACACAGGCATGAAAAAAATCTTTCAAAGCTTCGCCCATTCACTTGAATGGGGTGACATAGAAGATTTTTAATCTTCCCCGAAGTGCATTGTGGGGAGCATGGCATGGCTTTGCAAGCATCGTGAGCATCAAAAGTTGAGCAATGTTCAACTTTTGATGCTCCCAATGCTTTCGAAGCTGGCATCAGCCAATCAAATCCCGTTTATGCAAATCCCGCCAGTACAAGCGCTAGCCAATCAAACCGCGTGCAAGCTGGGAGAGCCAGACCGCAGTTCATTTCCTCATATTCCAAACGAGAAATTACGGTAGCAAATCACCCGGTTCTTTACGACCAGAACTATTTACCGGGATACAAACCGGAGGAACCAGGCATGGAGGGAGGTGGCAGAGACAGTGGGTGAAACTGGTAGGTTTTCGCCTGTTTGGGGAGTTTATATCCAGTTTACTTCGTTTTAACATTGCTATTGCTTTGTATGTCGGGGGCGGGAGATTCATGTGATTGGTTGTTGGTCGCAAAAAATCGCCAAGCTTCAGACACGCCCAGCATCAAGATTTTTTTCATGCCTGTGTGTGGACGGGCCGTTAGGCTATAATGCCATTAGTGCTAATTAACACAATTTATGCTGATTGTGCCAATTCCCCAACATATGCAAGTTACTATCCAGCAGTTTCTATGTGCTGCCCGTACAATACATTTCTAACATAAAACGTTGGGGTACTCAACATCTCCGGTTCACTATGCTGGCAACTAGACTACTTCCTCAGATTAGCATAGATGTTACATCTTCACAATTGTAACGTGAAGATGCCTGATTAGATTAACACAATAGCAGAAACATGAAATTCATAGGCTCCCTTCTAAATTGAGATGGAATAAAAATAAAATGTCACAGCATGTACACTACCTGTATATTGTTCAGATCTACTTTAGTTTCCACTAACAGTAATCTGCTCATCAGATTTTCCCAGCTCCCTCTGGATATCGTGATGACCTGTTCTTCATCCTGAAAGAACATGGAAAAGGTGGATGCAACAGTAATGTTGTATTACTGTGCTGTCTGTCCTGTAAAGGAAACATATACAACAAAGGGATGAATATGTAACAGAAATAGACCTTGTCTGTGTTTCTGTGTTGGTCACGTTGCTCCATGCGTTGCTCCATGCGTTGCTCCATGTGTTGCTCCATGCGTTCCTCCATGCGTTCCTCCAGCACACTGAGCCGGTCCAGCACACAGACCACACTCCCTAGGTGAGCTTCCAGTGCGGACAGCCTCCCCTCTACTTCTGAAGACTGAAAGACAAAGATAACAGTTACATTACATTTCATGTTGCATGTGTTAGCAAAAGACAAATGCGGTTGTTTAATAGATATTTCTTTAATTGAGTAAATCAAAATATACAGATAAACTCTATATATATTTTTTAGGGGATAAAAAGAAAGTTTCTATTTGCAAATGGCTGTTAACGCCTTCGACAAGCTCTAGCTAAGTCTTCACACTGCTTCAGCAGATGCTTACATAGAGGTGATCGTTGTCCACACCCTGTCCTGCCAGCTCTCCCTCTCTAGGAGAAGTGGACGAGTGCACTTCATTATGAGAAATATGAGTCACAATATGGGAGGAGAATGCTTCTGCAGTGGAGGAGTTTGTGGGGGAAATGGAGCAGTTTCCCATGTGATTCTCAACCACTGGCTTCTTGGACATCTGAAACACATCAAAACCCAAAGGCATTCAACTAAAGAGAGATTCCCTTAAGTAAACCCCTAATCATCACAGTTTCCTTAGCAGCAAGTATCAAATACTTCTATTTATAAGTGCATGTCACTAATATTAGTATATTAGAGGGTTTAAAGGTTGTGTCCAATGCAAGTTACCATCTGAAATGATATGGCTTCTTGGTACAAAAACACAATCTGAAGAGCACATTGAAGGCCCTCATATCTGTCTCCATACTGTTTAAAGTTGTTTTGTATTACGTCATCTTTTGCCTTAGGTATCTGTTTTCTAAAGAAAGCCAGCTGGAGCACAACTCTTTAAAGTGTGTTATTCAATCACACTGAATATGCACAGCTGTTTGTTTTATGGGTAAACCTGAAGTGGCCACCTTCCGGGCGGAGCGCTAAACTGTACTTCATCGCATGACCACAGGAAGCTGGCGCTAATGGAAGTCTGTGTCAATGCCCACATTTAAAGCAAAACTTACAAATGTTACAGCCCGGTATAAAAGCATTGTGGGTCTTTATGGGTCATTTCTCCATGCATGGCAACTGTTCAGGGGATACATTTTGAATTAACTCAGTCATTTGAATTGTATTACGGCTTACAGTTGCGCATTATTAGGGGTGTGGCCACGTTGAGTGACAGTTAGGTGCAAGATATGTTGAAGCCAACAATAATCAATAGTTTACAGTCCTTTGTATTTTTAGTGGAGATCTCAAGGTTCAAGGTTTTATTTGTCATACGAACATAGCTAGTGTAGTTATGACGATGAAAATGTTAGGTCACTGGCTCCTCCAACAGTGCAACATAATAAAAAAGATCAACATAAAAATATAGTGCAGGTAAATAGTAAATACAAAAATAAAAATAGTTTAAAAAGTGAAAGAGTGAAATAGTGCACTAAGAGTCTAAATCCAAGTTATTGGAATATGATATCTTACCACTATGCTTACAGTGTCTGCATCAGTCAGGGTCGGATGGGCTTCTCCTCTGTCTTCCTTGTGTGAGGGAGGACATCTGACTCTCTGCTGCAACTGGAAATGTTTAACGGGTCTCTACATTTGGAAAAGTCATGTTTTCTCATATTCAAACAAAATAACTAATTTATTTTTGAAAAGGCCATTACATGCCATTACATTACATGTCACTTGTTAGACGCTTCTATCCAAAGCGACTTACATACTCAATACTGTGGGCAATCCCCACAGGAGCAATTTGGGCTGAAGTGTCTCAGAGACACAACGACATGCTGACTGCAGTGGGGTTTGAACCTTGATCCGAACACCAACGCACAACCCACTGCACCACACGCCTCCCATTCATGAGTACTTTTAAGATTGGAATACTGCTCTGGAAGAATAAAGAGACCACTGCAGCAATATCAGTTTCTCTGGATTTACTATTTATAGGTTTGAGTAACATTTAAAAAAATATATAACTACTGACAACATGTATCTGTGTTGGAATGTAACAGACACTGGATTGGAATGGCTGCCATACATGTAGAGAATGAGATTTAAGACAAATGTGGAGGGGTCTCTCAATTTTTTTCAGAGCTGTATTAAGTACATTTAGCCTTTTTTTTTTACACACTGCATCTGGTACAAACAGATGTTATCTGTGAGAGTAAAAAGTAGTAATTGAAAGGTTCTGTACCTTCTTTAGTAGGTTGTGTTTCTGCAGGACCAAGTTAATGATGTCACAGATCACAGAGATCTTCCTCACAGAGAACCCCCACTGGAGAAACTGCTGCTTGGTCAGTATGGGCTTATAGTGGAAGATATCTCGCAGTACCTAAACACAAATCACACTCTTACATTTGATCACACAACCTATAACAATTGTGAGCGTGAAGTGAAAATTCCCTGTATAGTAGTGGGATGTTAGTCAATGTCCCTGAAAGATAGAGGATGAATGTGAAATAAGAATTAAGACAACGTAATGCTGCATCTGTGAAAACATGGCGCTAAGATTGTGGGTATGTACTACCTTATAAAGAGTGTCAGTGAATCGAAGGTCCGTTTTGCCAGTCAGCTCAAGTCCAACCTCCATCAGTTGGTTAGCAAAAGGTGGAGAGAAGGAGGTGAGGGTGAAGCTCACAATAGGTAGGAAAGCGGAGGGATCCCCTTTGGAAAGGCTAGTGGAGAACCAAAGAATGACATGCTAGATGGTGAGAAAATGTGCGTACAAGGAAAGATAGAATCTGATATTTAATGTCCACTGCTCAAAGTAGTTGTGATGGCTCATAAAAGTCAGTGCTTACATCAAGATCACACACAGGAGTGATAATGCAGAGAGGCAATCACATCCTGCAGAAACCAAACCTGAGCATGAATGATTATTTACTGATTCTTTACAGTCGAATGTCGAGGAGTGTAATATTAGCGTACCATATGCCAGCAGCAGGGTGGGGGGCCGAAGGGTCCCATTTTCCTGCTGCTTGCTGTGTAATAAACCTGCTCCCTATCATTTATGGAATTATGGAACCCTTTTGATAACTTATTCTATGTACATTGTATACCCATAAATCCAAATGTATTAAAGCAAACCCTAAATGTGATGTAGTTAACAATGAGTTTCTTTATTTTTTCAAAGCACTTAAATTAATGAAAAACTAAAATTCAATTAAACTGTTAAGCATGATTGAAAAATACGGTTTATGTAAAAAGGACTAGCCCCTTGTTGTATGTACTTAACTTTATTACTTTGATGTCTTCTGTATGCACCAGAAAAGTTTTCATTGAAGACTCCGAAAGCCATGTTGTTGGTACATGCCTTTTCCAATAAAGAGCTTTAAAATAAGAAAGATAAACCCTGCTCACTGACCGCTGCTGGAGACATGCTGACGTTAGCGTTGTGATCTTAAACTAGCTTCGTTTAATACAACCTTGTGATGAGACGTCAACGTTACAGTATGACGGTTTTAAAGGTTTCTGCTAGACTGGTGTGAGTTGAATTGTTACCCATTATAGTCCACATGTCCTGGGTACTTTATCGTCCGCAGGAGAGTTTCCAGTTTACGAAGAAAAGCATTGACATCTCCATTCGACAGCATCTTGCCTGCGAGAGAAAGAGAAACGTTAAACTAAAAGTCTACACACAGTAGACGACATACAACTGCTAAATACTTAGCATAACATTTCAAACACTTTTCTTCATGTGCAAACAAATACAGTAGTTAAAAAGGTTGCTGTAACCTACCACTCATTAGTTTGTTTTGCCGGGTGATCCCCCGCACCAATGCGATTGGCTATTGCGCGGCAAGTCTTTACACGTACTGTAACGCGTTGACGTCATTGGCGTAACCTGTACGCACACAGCTTTCAGATTTTTTGTTTTAGTTTATCAGTTTGTCATCGGCTGCATCTCACTTCGGTTAAATGGGATCCTTGCGTCCCTCACTTGCGTCGTTTCCATATACTTGTTTGACATAAACTGAGGAGTGAGTCCTGTGAGTTTCATGTGTTTTCTTCACTCCGCTGGTAAACTGCTCTCATGTCAAGAAGCAACAGATCACTGCATGCGCTGCATCGTCCAATCAGTGAGCGATACACAGTAAGGGGGCGGGGCGAGTGTCTGAGGATCTCACCGGAGGATGGTCTGGTAGTTCCTCGATTATCGCTCCTCCGTTATCACTCCTCGATCCTCGATCCTTGATCTTCGGTCCTCCGACAAAAATAAGGACGGTACTCAAGATGGCGCAGACAAAGCAACTTCCGGTGACACCGAGCCCGAGGAGCGAGGAAATGAAAAATAACCGAAGTGAGACACACCCATCGTCAGTGCGGATTTACATAGAAAATGCATGTGTCTGACTCATTGTAAAATCTCAATATTCCTGCAGGATACAGTGTGTTGAAGGTTGAAGTGACTCATGGGCCGTTTCTCAATCGCGAGGAAACTGGCTTCCAAGTATGGGCTCAGAACAGTCTCATAATACACACACACACATGGATTCACACTTGTATTTCATGATCCGCAAAAGGATTCACACTTGTATTTCCGGATCCACACTTGTGTTTTTCAATGCACACACAAATGTGTTCCGTTTCATATACATGTAAATAAAATCCAAACACAGAAAAAAGTTTTACATATGTATTTTTTATC
>NW_011345494.1:0-4949 GCF_000735185.1 Notothenia coriiceps | reverse complement strand
TTCGCACTAAATAGTGAAGAAGCTTAATATTTCAAAGAAAAGGTTTAAAAAAGGTATAAACAATAAAATGTATAGCCTCAATGTTCTGAAATAGCTGAATAATTTAATAGTAATAGGTTTATAGCTGAAAGTAGGCTTAAGGAGTTAGATATTAAATGTAAGTAGTAGTGAATGGATGTATATTAAGAAGAGAAAATAAAGTAAAAAGGCTTTGAAAAGCAGCAGAATATTTTAACTGCAAACCTTTGAACTAACTTGATGGTGAGTGATCTGTCACCATGGCAACGGAATTTGATGAAACCCCATAATACGCTTAGATGTGCTGCATCGTTCCCAAACCTGTGAAGTTTTGGGCCGTTTTCAAACAAATCAAAAATCAAAACTGTCCCGTAGATGTCTTCACGGCTGGACTGTTAGCACACGTGAAGTTTGAGCACTTGTTGAAAATTTTCATAGGAGTTATAGCAATATCGTGTTTTATGGCGAGGGATTTGCCATGGCAAACAGCTTTTGAGGAAAACTCACTATTGGCACATAGACATGTTGAGGGCTGGACCATTAACCATTATCTGAAGTCTGGTGCTGTTTTAACCCTTTTCATAGGCGTTACGACGACATCTTGTTGTAAACAGCATTCGAACTAATAAAGAATCAAAGTACTATAGTGGAATGCTGTGAACAGCATTCGCACTAAACAGGCGCCAGGTTATCTCAATGCTTAACACAACGCTGCCCAAACCCCACGGCCAAATGACAAACTGAGGAAGGACAGATGTGAAGGATAATAGGAGACTAGTTCATAATTCTCTATCATTATAGACTTTGTTTCTTTTGGTAGAGTTTCAACCTTCTCCTAGCATGCTAAGGTAATTGTTCTCTTCCTCTGTTCTTACCTTTCTGCTGCTGAAGGTGTGATGAGCTCCGTGCTGCTGTGTGATAAACTAGTCCCTCTGCTGTCAGGGGGGTCTCCCTCTGAAGACCTCCAGCTGGAGTCCAAGAAGAGGAGTATCCCCAGCACACCTGATGTTACCCCGGACAGACTGTTGATCCAGTCACAGAGCTATAGAACAGCACGCATATGAACCTTTTATAGGCTTCACAACCTCAGAGCACATCTTAGAAGCTAAACAGAAACATATTTTTTGTAAGATAGATCTCCCAAATTATGCAAGCAGAAATGGATTAACTACATGTCTTTCTTCAATATGTGCTTATTTACAAACACTCAAAACTTTCAAATGCACGTATTTCTTCATTTTAAATACTAGACACTTACATTTTTGGATCACCACCATAGCAATATCACCTCTTCACCTCTACAACTGTACAACACACTGGAAACATCTAGGCTTATCTGTCATTTGGTAATATCTGTAACTAGAATTGCAATTTTTAAATGAAAAAATAAGCTTTGACTTAGTTTTATGACTTTAAGGCAAATAAAAACAGCAAGTCAATGCCAAACCCCTGCAGATTTTGTGTAGAGAACAGTTCAGCTAAAGGTCATCATGCTATTTTTAGGCAATAGCATAGGTCAGAGATATATACAAATATATAAAAAACATGTCTATGAAGTGTTTTGCTCAAAATACCAACAGATCACCCATTCTAGCCATGCCTCATATCCCTCTATTTCACTTCCTGTTTCAAAAGTGCTGATTATATGTATAAAGATTTTAAAAAATGAAAATTGATTTTTTTTTAAAGAGGGGCGGAGCTTATGCCTGCTCATGTGGGAGATTCTACAGGCAGATGCTGCCGTGATGAAACGCCACATAGATTATCAAGGATTATTTCTGAAACAGTATGGAGCTCAAAGGTTTTCTCTCTTGCCGGTTATACTACAAGGTGAGTTCCTTTTTATTTCCTGCTTCTTCACACACATGCTCTATCCAGTACAGGTTAGCTCTGAGTGTTAGAGCTATTACAGAGCTCTAACACTCCGACCATATTACATCCAAAACAGTCGTGCATTGTTTCCGATAGCAACTTTCCGATAGGGATGGGAACGATTAATCGAATATTCAAAATTATTCAGGTGTATTGAAATATATAATTGAATATTATAATAAAAATACACTGTATTTGTGCAGCACTATTCTTATCAAATAAAAAGGTGCTTAACAGTGAAAATATAAATAATAATAATAATACGCAATTGATGGTTATAGATAATGTGACATTCCATAACCAAGCAAGTGATGTTCTCTACACGACAGGATCCGAACCCTCCGTCAGAACTGGAACTGAAGTTACAGTTTTGTTGGAGCCCACTGAAGATGTTTTAATGTGTTGGTTTGTTTTGGTGTATAAACGGTCCGGTACAGGATCATCCTCTTCAGTTCAGAGGAGGCTCTACTGTAGCTTTTAGTGGAAATATCAACTAATTTTCTTTTATTGTTATTACAGAAAACACAACTCTTTATAGGTGATGCCATGCAACTCAACATGATCCAAGGAACATTAAAACCTTTTGGTTTCGTTTTGTATGTTGCCCTCAGGATGAATTTAAATAACCTTTTCCTTTAGCGTCATTATTAGGTCAACAATTGAATATGTCAAGTACCTTGGTTTAAGACCAAATACCACAAAATGAATGGCATCAGCCGAGCTAAGTTTAAGCAAATGTTAGCATGCTACTGCCAAAATTCCCTTTACATTTCTGACATTAGCATTATATCAAACCACAGCCCCAAAGTCATGCTAGCACTATTGCTTTGTTTAACTTTAATTATTTAATACATCTTCTATATAAAACAATATACAGTATATATAATGCAACAAAATATTCTCAAAATACTCCACCCGCAATAATTGTGCACTAAAATTACAATTCAAACCTTACGTTAATAAATGAAGCAAAAAAACTCATAGAAAAACTATGCATTTATTCACAATTTTGTATAAAGACAATAACTTTTTTTTCAAAAAATCTGAAATTAAATTGTTATACAAAACAGAGCATTGGGTTTTTTTTCATCTTTTTTTACAGCATGATTTGGGCGTTTGGGTCTGCATCTCAGTAGATGCCTTGGTCGTATAACAAAGATAAACTCATACGACTTGAACAAATTAGTAAATGTGATGCGGAGAACAAACACAACACATGACGCGTGAGCTACTAAGCAATGCATCAAAACGCATGGGAGGAAATAAAGGATGCTACAAAGATTAGTGAGATGACTGAGTAGGAAGGAGAAGTTCTGTTAAACAAGAGAGTGAGTAAGTGCTGCTGTCCGCCTCTCCAATCCCATGATGCAACACTGGAGCTTTGAATGTCCGCTGAGATGAGATCTACAGAGAGTGTGAGATAACAAATGGATGATTCACTCCCTCTACGATCTCATTATTCAAATGTATTTACAAAGATGTTTTGGCGGTTGTAAAACATTATAATGTTACCAGTGCTCCACGTCTGCATCCTCAAACTGCCCCGCCTCCATCGCCGCTGCCTCCACCTCCATACCGTCTGTCAACACACACTGCAGTTTAACAGCATAAACTAAACCTTGAAAAGACCAGCTGCTGGGTTTCCATTTGCACAGCAGAACACAATAAGCCTTAATACTCGTAACTTTCTCCATCATATTCTTTATAAAAATAGAAATACACATCAGATAAGTGTTTCCAAATCTTTGACCTCACTCTCTGTGACCTGCTGGGTTGGCTAGTACATTAAATACAATTTAAAAAAACGTCCTAGAGTATAGTCCCAGCTCAACATAACCAGATGCAGTTTTAGGACCAAAGCACTGACATGCTAAATTAAACACAAATGTCTCAGCAGTTTTTATTGATTTAAAACATAGTATAGACTGTTGGAAACTGCTCCCTCTTGAGAAGTTTTATTTAAAATGTGATTGAGGAACTCGTTTGGTCATTTGCAAAACAACTAATGACATGATTTATGGAGCCGTGCCAGTGATTTTCCACGACACTGTCCTGCACATATTTCAGAACTAAGAGCTTCTGTTAACAGATGAAGGGATTCTGTCCACAGAAAAACACTTTTACTTTGAAAAAGGAATTTAGAGATTTACTTTTCTACAGATATACATGGAGACTCTAGTGATGTTGCTGGTATTATCTAAATAAAAAGATTATTTGTGATTCGATAATTTCATAATTTATACCCCATCCACATTGTATTTTTTTTTAACTACAGCTGGGTAAACGTCTTTATCCTCACCACTTTTCCTTGAAGAGATTGAGACTTCACAAGCGGTTTTGTTTGCAACTTCATTTATAAGACATCAAAATGAGTCGAGGACAGAGAAAGGCTCATGCTGGTGAATATTCCAGAGGATAACTGTCACATTTCCTGAAGAATATTCTTCTATCTATCTATCTATATTAGGGCTGTCAATTAACGCCACTAATTATTTTAACGCGATTAACGCATGTGTATTTTTTGTCCTCGGCCGCCCCGTAGTTTCAGAGCGCATCGAGTTTAAAATACCATCTACAAGCTGATGCTGACAGCCCCGCTCCTGCCGTCTGCTTGCGGCAGACCACACTTCCACGCTCACCGGCAGGCCCGGACTGGCCATCGGGAGGACCGGGAAGGTGTGTGTATGTCTGGCGCGAGCGAGCGAGAGAGAGAACGGGCACACCTTACGTGTATTGTTGTTGTTATCATCTGGTGCTAGCTAGCTGCGCTAACGGATATAAGGAGCTGTTTCAATGAAAACAGACGAGCGACATTTTGCCGACAACTGCGCCGAGCACTTGACTTTATGCAGGTAGCCAGACACTGGGACATTGTACGAAAAGTCAGCACGGATAGTGCGCGCAACATGATTGCAGCGTCCAGGCAGCTCCCGTTCGAGCATATGCCTTGAGTCAAACATATCCACACACATACACACACGCACGCACACACACACACACACACACACACACACACACACACACACACACACACACACACACACACACACACACACACA
>NW_011345493.1:0-5180 GCF_000735185.1 Notothenia coriiceps | reverse complement strand
CACAATCTTAATGACCAAGCTTTTATTCTGAAAATCCTTCATCGCCGGTTAGCATTTAGCATGTCGCTAATATTCCTTTTCCTAGAGATGTGAATATAGCATACATGACCAACCTTTCCAAATCCAAAAGAGGTAGGTTTGCGCTCGGCAAATGTGCTAGCCCAAATTAGGTAATCAGAATAAATGGAACCCCAGTAATTACATGTATAAACCATGTATTTAACATATATTGCATCATTTTGTGCATTTTTCAGAAAAAGTGGTAGTTTTGTAAACAGTGACATCAACGACATGTCTGGTCTGTAAAATGCCAGAAAAGTAAAAGAATGGGAGATAAATATCCCAAAGTCTCCACATTTTATTATATTTTTAATGTGTTTCTGGTCCTCTTTTCAGTTGAGACAGTGTAGATGAAGGATGTGTCAGGATGTAGAACTCTTGTGTGAACATTGGATAAAGCCAGGTTCATATTCTTGTTTCATGTTGTTGACATATTAGAGTCAAAAGTTTGCACAGAGTGAAATATCTTTGTGTTGCGCCATAAATCAGAAAATACTGCATTAAAAAAGTGTGATATAAATAACGACATGTTTGGTGTTGAAAATGTCAGAAAAAGTGAAAGAATGGGAGATAAATATCTCAAAATGGTATTATATTTTGTGTGTGTTTGTGGTCCTCTTTCAGTTGAGACACTGTAGGTGAAGGATGCTTCAGGAAAAGACCAAACACTGGATGTCTTTCAGTCGCCAATATGTGTTTTCGAGACAGTGATATTAACGGGGAAATCCTGCAGTACTCAAAAGCCTCGTCTCTGTTCCCTAAACCCATTTGGGAGTGATTACCCATCAGCCCCGGGGGTGCAGAGGAAAGGCAGCGTTACCCCCGGTCTGCACGTTGTTTCTCTTTCAGAAACAAAGAGGACTGTTTGTATAATGCGATCACTGACACGCTGCAAACGGTGTCCGCCAAAAGTCGAGTCCAGTGTCTATGGAGTGTCATTTTTATTTGTTATAGTTTGGGAAGATTGAAAATCGGTAGGGAAAGTCAGCTAAGTCAGCTAAGTCGGTAGACGGTAGAAACATGTCAAAAGCGGTAGACTACCGCCCAAATCGGTAGGGTTGGCAGGTATGGAACCAGAGGCTAAAAGGTATGAAAGGAGGGAAGGTACATTTCTCATAAGGAAACAGTTACAAATGCTAGCAGAACAAGACGACCCACCCCCATATACAGATATTGATGTAAATGATGAGATTGTTTAAATGATATGGATGTTCAATTATGAGATTGTTCAAAGAAGGTCCAAATGATGTGATACTTCAAATGATGAAATCATTAGAATTAAGAACCAGCTACAAAGAAGTAGTAGTACTTTGTACTATTCTAAAATAGTTTTTTTCTTTTTATACTTTGTAAAAACAAGTCCCTTAACACTGAATGTGGTATAGGAACGATTTCTGTGAAAGGAGGGAGTAAGAAATGTTCTGATACCGAGCTAATTGCTGCTATTTTGAAGAGTGATATTGAATGTTAACACTAGAAGTTATGCACAAAGAAAAACTTTTATGTTGAAGACCAACCAATTTAAGAGGAGGAGCCAAATGATGAGATATATAGTTAGGTGACGGAGCTTTGTTCGCTCTCTTCTCCACGGCTGCCACTGCGAGACACAGCTGCAGCTGCGCTCTTCCCACCACCTTCTGTTTGTTCCATTACTGCGCTATTGAATTAAAGTACCCATTTGAACCTTTTCAGAGACTCCATTAGTCTCTTTATTTTAAGCTTCTCTCCTGGGACGCGAGAACAACGAATACTTCTAATACAAGCGCTCCAACACATTGTATGTGATAGGCTAAGGGGCGGACTTCTCTTAGCGGTTGATAAATCACAACGGAGCCGGCCAGCTAACCAATCAGAGCAGACTGGGTTCTGTTTTCTGACAGAGGGTGAAAAGAGGTGCTGCAGCACATGCAGCATTAGAAAAATAATTATCTTTTTGAACATTAAAGCATGTTAACATGTAACAGTAGAGGCACAAAATATAAATATGAAACCTCAAAATTAGCACAATGTCTCCTCTTTAACCGTGACAGCTTTTACCTTTACGTGTGTCAATGTAAACAAACAAGGTCCATTTCCAACCGCATCTCACTAATTTACTCTGGTGGGAAGGTTGTAATGGAGTTATTTAAACACACGACACATTTTCTGTATTTCTAATTTCGGTCATGCAGCTGATGCCATTGTTAGCTTCATGTCAGGGGTCAATGAGTTATTCAAGGACATCTCATCAGGACTCTTTGCCTGCAGAGCGGATCCTCCCTGTGACCTTCTGATTATAGTACACACACTTCAACCATCAGGCCCAACCTGCCACCTCACAACACGGTCAAATCCCCCAGACTGCTCCTTTCACCACGGCAGCGCAGACCACTGGTATTTACAGATGATGAGCACGCTCAGTAGGGGCCCGTCCGTTGATGTATGTGGAGAGTCACAGTCATGCTTGAGCAGGGGTAAATTCTGAGGCATCGCACAGTCGGGGACCTCACAGCCGCAGTATTGTTTGGAGCGAGGAGGAGGTTGGGGCAGAAGGTCAGCGGCGTCATACACAACACAATTAGAGGAAGACACACTGTGGCGTGACTTATGCGTATGAAATATCACAGAAGACATTTCCAGTAAAATTACCAAGTAAACATAGACACAACAAAACATAGTACATTTTTCTTCAAAAAAGTAAGACATTTTAAAGATGTACCAAAAACTATTATGTCTTTTAGTAGATCCAACATAAAGGTACAAATCGATTATAGCAATATATTGTGTTTGGGGGAAGCTGTTGAGGGATATTGTTCTCTTAAAAATACACATGATTTTGACCACTCCATCTTTCAAACCCCATAACCAGAACATTGATTTTAGAAGATTCTTGAAACACTGGACCCACAAACCACAGTGCAGTGATGGCATATCTTTGTAGGCCATCCAGGAAGTTACCATTCAAAAGTGAATGGGATTATACTATTGGATTGTGGAATATTTTACAAAATAAGATCTTTGGCCAACACATTTTATGTTTTTTCGGCAGGATCGCCACATTTATCGGCTTTTATGATTTTTAAGTGCTTAATACCAACGGCACGTAAAAAGCCTTATCACGGCTATATCTTGTTCTTGTTCGTTTTAGTACATCCTGTTGTACATTTCTGCTCCACACTACCTCTTTGTAAATATGCATAGCTCTCCACTTTGAATATAGTATATAAAGTATTTATCTTATTTTACTGTACTTATAGTTTCTCACATATTTATATTTTGTATAAATATTGTCCTCATTTTTAATTTGGTACAATAGGCTTAAAATCAGCAGGAGATAAAATCATGACATAAAACATTTTATTGCAACAAATTGAAAATACTAATGCAAAGAAGCACTCTTTGTCTCAGGCTCGCCATGTTGCTTTATAAAAGTTAAAGAGTTTCACTGAACGAGATTCAGATAGATATCATAAAATACCAGTAATATCAATATCAGTAAGACAGAGCTTTCATATTGCTTGGAAAACAGAATTAATTATCACCAGGACAAATGTCTGCTGTCTTCATCTGTGGGTGTATGTGTTTATAAGTGTGTTCTTGTACTTGTCCGCCTGTGAGAAGCAGTTTGAGTGACAAGCTTTTGGGGAGGGGATAGTTGTACAAACTAAAGTTATGGTGTATCCCTCTCACAATTGAAATAAAAAAACGTTGTGTTGGATGTTCTGCGGCTGCAGATGCTTTTGAGAAATTATGATCAGGTTTTTCAGGTCCATGGTGCCAATGCTGTCCAACTTTATTTATTCACTAAATATTTGAGTGAGAGGAAAGTATCTGCAACTCATTCAAACAGTTTAGATGCTCCATCATCTATTGTTGCAGTTTTATATTTGCAGAAATGCTTTGAACTCAAAAGCAGTGCTATACATTGGCATTAGAGTTTTGCATAAGAATTATAAAACATCTACGATAGTGTTATGGCTTGTTTGAGATTACTGTTTGAGGGAAGTGCTAAAATAATAACATGGATTACGTTGGGGAATATGTAAGGGTCTAACAACAAACTGCAAAGTTCTTAAGTTAATTACACCATAGAAAATATACAATATTTTAGTTTATGAGGTTGTTATTTTCTCACAACAAAATCAGTCCATGAGAAGCGAAACGGTTGCTTGAGAATGTCTTCAACAAGCAACACTCCAATGGCTGATAGCTCCAGTACCGCACAAAACATGTTTTCGATGGACGAGAGTGAAAATGGAACGCACACGCTATTTGTTGTTTCAGTCTGTTCTTCTTCTCTGTCTTCCGGTTGTTGCCTCTTTTGAATGACGAATACACACTACCGCCGCCTGCTGGTAAGGAGAGTTATTGCCGCTCACGCATGCGCAGTTCGTACGTGCTCGGCTGAAGTCTTTGCGGTGTGTTCCAGTGCGACACATGGCCAAGACGCAGGAGAACACGCCGACGCAACAGTCAGCGTCAGCGTCGGCGAGTTCTCTGGTGACTGCTTGGTGTGTCAGGTCCTTAAGAGATGGCCGTGCTAACAGTGCTAATGGCGCTTAAAACGGCAACATTGCTAAGGTTGTTAACCTGAGGTGAAATCAGAGGGCAGGCATTCCCCCATAATGCCAGATAAAAAACTGAAAACCTTTTTTAGGGTTGGGTTTTGGTTTAGACTAGGTTAAAGGTCCCATGTCATGGCCATTTCTACTGATCATAATTCCATTGTTGAGGTATACTAGAATAGATTTATACTGTGCAATTTTCCAAACTCACATTGGTTTTTCATACAGCATCTCTGTAAAGTATGTGTATTCATTCTCTGTCCAGTGGGCCCCCCCTGTGAGCCCACTGTGCTCTGATTGGTCAGCTCGCCCACTCTGTTCTGATGAGTCCACCACCCTTACAGCAGAACATCAGTGATTATGTGTTACAATGGCGTTTGTTAGCAACCAGAAAATGACACCAGTAAGGACAAACAGATGAGAATGCTGCGTGGGGTCTGGGTGCCGTGTTGGCGGGACGTTGCGCGGCTCGCTGCTGCGAGGAGCGGACAGTGTGAGCTGGGTTCATTTCCTGCTTGCTGCTTGGGGTCTGCGAGACAGCGAGACATCGCAAATGGACGCGGGAAGGGTGGGGGG
>NW_011345492.1:1475-3974 GCF_000735185.1 Notothenia coriiceps | reverse complement strand
CCAATTTGCTGCCCTAGACAAGATTTTAGATGGCGCCCCCCCCCAAATGCAGACAATCATACGTGCAAGGTTGTGGCATGACCACCAAAACAGAAGGATATTGAAACAAGGTGTGTACAAAATGTATTTGGTTTCTTATCCATGTGAACATGATTTAAGTGGACCTAACATCGTCTAGGGGGGTCCGGGGGCAAGCTCCCCCGGGAAGATTATTTTTTAAATAAAAATATATTTTTTTAAGCATCAATCTGGTGCACTTTGAGAGCAACATGAAGAGATCTATGGATACATCGCTCAACACCCATATGAAACAGAACTGTAAGCAGATTTTATTTTTCTTAATGGATATTTTACAAATCACTCCGCTTTTAAATTGTATTCTTGTTTATTAATAACAATTTTTGTTTACTGTCATATCGTATTTTATACCTGTTTTTGATCTATTCTCTTATTTTTTTATAACTACAATGATCATATAAAGGTGTGCCTTTACCTCACTGAGCTGAGGTTATCAGAGCCACTCAGTCTTTCAGGAGAGAGCTCACTAAAGCTCTCACCCTGCGACACAGTAAATTCCAATGTTAACAAAAGCACACAGAAGCTGTGTACGTTTTTAGGGAGTTTGATTTATTTTAAAATTAACACAAATACAAAATTAAAACCTATAAATGCACACTAAAACCATTATTTCAAAAAAAGAACAATTTCACATAAACCTCTGGTTTTAGGGGCTGGGGCGGTTCAACTTGATTTTTTGGTGGGGGGTGCGCCATAGTTTATGGGCGCTATACGCAATATAGGCGTAGTTCTGTTAGTATAAGATAATAAGATGTACTTTGTTGATCCAAAATTGGGAAATTGTGTTCTTATGAAATTCGCCTAAGGCTAAGCTAACGCAGTATACGCTCCGACCCTCACAACAATGGCCTACAGACATAAATAAACCAGCGACTGTATTCGCCATGACACAGACAGTCTGTGGTTTGTACTTGTTTAACTTTTGTCTAGTTTCTGAACAGATATGTGGAGCTGTGAGCTTGAGTGCTAACAGCTGATGTTGTTTTTCTGTGGTTGTCACGGCTCCGCCTACACTGCGTTACTATAGTTACTACCCCAGCTACTAAACTGTAATGGAAACGCAGCATAAAGTGAGCCTGGCCTAACAAGTCCTAACTATACCGTATTAAGCCGAGCGAGGCCCTGCAATGGAAATGCGCCATAAGTGCTGGGAACTAAGTACGGCAATGTACTTGGCGTGAAAGCGGCTATTTGATCCTCTGCTTCCTCAGTTTCTTATAAAGGAGGGCGAACCTCGGTGTTGAATAAAGACAAGAGAAGGGCAGTTAGTTCGATGGCACCTTTATTAAACTGTCACACTCACTTCAAGTCGCGCTGGATGACCACGGGGTAAAAAACACATGCAAAGAGTCCGCCTGCAGGGAAACATGAACGCCTGCCATCAGTTAAAGCTCTCATAACGTCCCAGTGGTCATTAAACTTCCTGTTTCTGCGTCGCACCCGACAGAAACATCTTCCTGAGGAGATTCGTCTGGTGTCAGAATCCGCTGGTTTACTGAAACAACCCCGAACTCGTCAGCTCCACAAGTCAGAGCCGAGAAAGGGTCGGGCTAGAATAACTATCTAGAAGCTTTAGAACATGAGAGATTCTGGAACACTGGATTCACAAAAACAAGCAAATATTTCATTACAATGTTATTCTAGACAAAAATTAACTTAAGGAACACTTTAATTAAATAATATACACCAACCCAACAACTGAGCTGACAACTTCATTTGCAAAATTAAGACACAAGATTTTGGAAAAGGCTAGTAAGTGGGTCTATTTAAGTTACTATCTAATTGTCAAAAAGTTGAATAAGAACTCTTATTAACAAACAATTATAAATCAACACATTGAACATATGAAGGCACAACTTGGACACAATAATTTGGAGGCAGGTAAAAAGGCAGAAAGTAAATAAAGTGCCCGATGAAGGTGAATACAGTGATCACATTTTATGATCTAACTCTAGCATTTGTGTTATACTGTGTTCCAGATTTAAGAATTCTCTCAAGTGTTCTAGAATGTTCAGGACAGAGTTCTAGAACCCTAGTCTCAGGTGTTCCTCAGGGTTTCTCTCTAGCCTAGAACATGGTGGACTTGATGTCCTGCGTGAAGAGGGTTCCAAAGTTCAGGTCTCTGGTCATCAGCTCGTCCTCCACGTTCTCCAGCGCCCACTTGTGTTCAACGATCTCCAGCGCCTCCCACTCACTCTGAGAGAACAAACAGATAAACAATACAGGTCAGTTTTACTCTGAGGGAATCTCCACTTTAAAAAAACTCACATTTTTAATTTGATTTAAAAGGTCCCCTATTATGCTATTTTTATATCAAAAATATATAAAAAAACATGTCTGATGTGTTTTGCTCAAAATATCAAACAGATCATGCATTTTAGAAATCCCTCATATCGCTCTGTTTCAGCCCTGTTAGAGAAA
>NW_011345492.1:0-1450 GCF_000735185.1 Notothenia coriiceps | reverse complement strand
TAGGAGGTGGAGCTAATGCCTGATCAGAAGTCTAAGAGATACTCAGCTACATGTGATTAAACGCCATATCATGTTCCAAACCACATCAAGGATTATTTCTGAAACAGTATGGAGCTCAAATGCTTTTTCTCTTTCGGGTTTACCACAAGGTGAGTTCCTTTTTTTATTTCCTGCTTTTTTACACATACTCTCTCCAGTACAGGTTAGCTCTGAGTGTTAGCGATGCTTGCTAATGTAAACACAGACCATGTCACGTCCAAAACACGTCACGCATTGTTTCTGATAGCAACTTTCTGCAGTGGGTCCACATTTCTGATATTACGTCATATCGGACGCAAATCTGGATCAGCTCCGTTGTTCCCCCGTTTTTAGAGATTTGGGTACGGAGGAAAAGAGAGAGGGTTTTGTTTTCTGACGCTGCGTGAGTTCCCTGACACACCGGTGACACATATTTATGTATAAAAGACATCAAAAAGTACATTTTGCATGATAGGTGACCTTTAATAAAAAATAATACTACATGTTACTTATATAGCGCTTTTCCTGGTGCTTTAAGCGCTTTACAAGCAAGTAAAGAAAGTGTTAAGCTAGGGGGAATAGGGGCTTGGGGTTAGTGGATTAGGAGTTGAAGGCAAGAGTGAAAAGGTGAGTTTGGGGGGCTTTTTTAAATTTGAGATTTAATCTGAATGTTTGGCTGATCTACATTTATAAATCGACCAGGATCTGACACATCAGAAGTTATTTAATAATATACCAACAAATGTCAAAAGGGATTTCCCGGATACTTTCATTTTCAAGGTTAACTTCTATTAGATCAGGAGTTCCCAACCTTTATTGTGCCAAGGACCGGCAGATGCATTAAAAAAGATTCGCGGACCGGTTGTGAATTTGAACTGATTTGAATTTTTACTCACCAGCAGGTGGCAACAGAGGCTAATTGTATTTAACAGCCTGAAGAAATACCAATATGCATCCAAAACATATTAACACAGTTTAAAACCAGGATACAATTAAAACAAATTAGGACCACTGTACACATATTGATACAACTGAAATGTCAGGGAGACCCCTGGGCTTGTTTGCCAGCAATAATAACGTCATACCGGGGCGTTCGTTCCGGTGCACTCCGACAGCATTTAGCACTACATCGAGATTAAGATTAAACTAACTTCTTTTGGGAACACCCACATACCTATGGAGTTGGCCAGATGTGTTTAAATTACTGTTCATGGTAATTTGAAAACAAATGCCGTTGTCACACACACACACACACACACACACACACACACACACACACACACACACACACACACACACACACACACACACACACACACACACACACACACACACACACAACGAGTAATAGGGGGAATAATCGGGCCGTTCGATGTGTGTGTGTGTGTGTAGAGGTGTGTGTGGTTGAAAGCTGTCGTGGACCACAACACAA
>NW_011345491.1:0-3827 GCF_000735185.1 Notothenia coriiceps | reverse complement strand
AAATTAGAAGGAAAAAAAGATTTAAAAAATACAGATTTCAGTATTCTGAGGCTCTGAGCCCCATTTATTTTCCTCACAGACGGCAACAAAAGTCCGAAATTATACGATTTAAAATAAAAGCAATAATTGTGGCTTGATATTGAGTAAGAACATGTTTTTATGAACCACACAGCTTCCGGTCTTCCAAGACCCGACCGGAGAAAAAGACGTGCTGCAGGCAAGAAACACATTACCAGTAGAAATACATTGCTTTTAAAATCGTTCTGTGTGACACGAAAAAAAGGGGATAATCGTGTTGGTGAACACGAATCAATAGATTACATTTTGTGACTATAACACGAAATGTCATGAGACTGGGTTACAAGTGTTCACAGTGTACGACATTTAGTGTTCTAAGGGAAGTGTCCAAATTGAGACACAGCAGTAGCCTTTTAAACCTTCACTGGCAAAACAATCATGATGCCTTGATAAAACTACAGATACACACATAGGTCCAAATATTCAAATAATCTGTTAAAAACATCAACGGTTCTCTCTGATCTACAGAAAAGCTGAAGGTTGTGGTGAGCCCGCGAAAGGTGAAGGGCAGCGTTGGTAGCCAGGTGTCACTGTCCTGCAGCGTAACCGGCTCAGAGGAGTACCATTTATCCTGGTACCGCAACGGAGAGCTCATCTACCCCAGCAACAGCGTTCGCATGACGGGCCAAAACAGGGAGAATCTGGTCATGGCTGGTATGGCCAAGAGCGATGGAGGAGCCTATCAGTGTTTCGCCAGACACGCCAAGATGTCCGCCCAGGACTTTGTTCAAGTCATCCTGGAAGGTGAGAATTCACAGTGATCTTACTGGAGAGGTGTTGGTTGCAGGAGATATTATACAGTACTTTGTGTGTATAATCTCTTTCTGTTGTGAGTACCAGTATTGTGTTTGCAAAAGTAAATACAAACTGTCATTGTGTTCATGTTCCAATCAAACCTATGTATGTGCTATTTGGTGATGCAGTACTTTTTCTGATAGGGGCTCACAAACTAGGCTGCTACAATTTCTGCCTCCCATGAACACCCCAATGTAAGGAGAATATTGATAATCAATGATGTTGTGGAGCTAGAGAAAGGAGCTGTATTAATCTACTTTACACTGATACTGCTTTTAATACAGAAGACATGAATCTATTGCAATTTAAAAGCAAATCAGTCTGGATTCTGAATAGATCATCAATGACAATAATTATTGAAGAGTAATGACATAAACATTTTGTATCTTCCTCCCCCTCCCAGATGGTACCCCCAAGATCCTGGCTTCATTCAGCGAGAAGGTCTACAACATCAATGAGTTTGTGTCGCTGTCGTGCACGGTGAAGGGCACGCCGGAGCCCCGGGTCTCGTGGACTCTGGATGACGAACCTGTGATACGGGACAGCCGCCACCGCATCTCCCACTACAGCAACACCGAGGGCCATGCGGTCAGCCACCTGAACATCAGCCAGACCCAGGTGCCAGACGGAGGGGTGTATCGCTGCATCTGCAACAACTCGGCCGGGACCGTTTCCTACCAGGCGCGAATAAACGTAAGAGGTGCTTGTCAGATCAACTCTTCCAACACACCATCACATACACATCAACATGTCCTGATTCATTCTGTTGTTGTACCTTTTTGATCGGCTACCTTTAGAGTGCCTGGAATTGTAGAGGTTAAAAGAACATCTGAGTAAGTTATTCCTTTAGAAACCTGTTATTGTAGCATCATGGCTAGGAATACAATTAACCATCAGTCAATGGCATGAGCATTAATGTTTACAAAGCCCGACTACTGCTGAAAGCTTCATATTGGGAGGACTTTAGGGTGATTTACTGTTAGCCTAGCTGTTTGGCTGTTTTGTCATGTAGTGGAAATACTGGGCAGCGTTCTGTGCTGGTTGCAAGACTACTTGTATTTCTCTGTTGCAGAGGGGGAAGGCTACATTATGTACATTTATAGGTTTAATTTGATTGTGTTCATTCTTGCATGTTGTAAGGCTAATAGGGTGATCCTGTAGGCCCTAAGCGAGGGTCCACGGATGCCGAATGCAGTGAAGCAATGAAGATAAATCTGCACAGGTGCCATTGCAGAGAAAGTGTAATGACTGCTTCTCACATCGTTGGCTCCTTAATCGTGCTAAAGAGAGTAGCAACCCAGGATATGCTTGTGCATAAAAAGTACACTACGGAGCCTAGTTAAACTGTCTTCTATAGTGCTTTAAAGAGAAGCCTAATCGTCCATCTTCCTGATAGACACTGAGCTATGGAAGCCTATTGGGTATTCTGTTGGTTTTTCAGAAGTGTGTGCGAAAGCTGGCAACATGAGTAATGGTTTTGATAATAGCTTCATGAGTAGAGAAAGGGAACATTCCACTCTAATGCTTGTCATAGGCAATTACAGCCAGAACCAAAGAGGTTGGAGCGCAAGGTAATAATCACTACAGGATAGAATAGAAGGGTACACGAGTCCCTGGTTCTGCATAAAAAAGAACATGGAGAAAAACAGAGCAGAAAGGGTATGCTGGTTATGATTAATGTACGATTTACGTTCCTTTGTGTTATTGCAAATACATTCCTGCAATAATTGGTCAATCAGAATGAAGCAAGGCATGATTAAGAATTTTTTTTTTGTGGTGTCTTAAAAGCATACACAATACAGCACAGCTATCTTTTATACCACCCCCCCCCCGCCTAAAAATCGTTTTAAGAGAGTTGTCTCTCCAATGTGTCCTTCAAGGGCCTGCCAGCATCAGATCAATGAAAAACCTCACTGCCATCGCTGGGCGGGACATGTACATCCACTGCCGTGTCATTGGCTACCCGTACTACTCCATCAAATGGTACAAGGACTCCAATCTGCTGCCCTACAACCACCGGCAGCGGGCCTTTGAGAATAACGGCACCCTGAAGCTGTTTGATGTGCAGAAGGATGTGGATGAAGGAGAATACACCTGCAACGTGCTGGTGCAGCCGCAGCTCTCCACACACCAGAGCGTCTATGTTACTGTGAAAGGTATGAACCTCCATCCGACCTGTCTCCACTCACAGTTCATGACTCAATATGGGATAGTAAGCCAGCACTGAAAAAACTGAAACACTGACTTTAATCAAATATGTGAATTATTTTTGACATAATACATTTAATTAAAACGTTACAGTTTTGTCAGTGTATATATAGGATGCAAGCATAAGATTAAGATAACTAAATGTAGTTTTTTGTAATCATTGGTACTCCATCATGAATATGAGCTGTCTGTCAAGTAAACATCCATTTATTTGAGATGTACCGTATTTTCCGGACTATAAGTCGCTCCTGAGTATAAGTCGCATCAGCCAATAAATGCGTCGTGAAGAGGAAAAAAACGTATATAGGTCGCACCGGACTATAAGTCGTATTTATTCAGATATTTATTTTCAAATCCAAGCCAATAACAGACATTTACGGTAAACTGGAAAGGGAAGTTATTAACTACACAGGTCCGGTATGTTAACGCAACACATACCTTCTACCTGGAGGCTGGCTCTGCGAGTCGGGCTAGGGTGGCATGCTTCTACCCCTTGACGCGCTCCGACGGAGGACTGCTGGGACAGACGGGGCATCTCGGACGCACCCACTGAGCATTCGGCCGCTGGGCTGGTAGGGGTGGACCCTGCGCCGCACCGGACACAAGACGGCGGGCTAACAACAGACGGCTAACAAGCTAACAAGACGGCTAACAACAGATGGCTAACAAGCAGCTAACCCGGAAGAACCGTCCGCTCTCTTCTTCGTTTTTTTCAGTGGTACAGGAGCAGCATATAGTTGTCACAA
>NW_011345490.1:0-2551 GCF_000735185.1 Notothenia coriiceps | reverse complement strand
GAAGCCCCCGAAGGCGCAGAGGCGTGAAGGTGGAATGGAGAGCAGGCCGGAGTCTGAGGATGGAAGGGTGGAGGAGATCTGTGAGGTACTGAGGGGAGAGGGCATGGTGGGACTTGTAGGTGAGGAGAGGGGTTTGTAAGTGATGCGGGACTTGACCGGGAGCCAGTGGAGGTTGAAGAGAGTGGGGGTGATGTGCTGCCAGGGCTTGGTGCGTGTGAGAACCCTAAATCTTACATAAGAATAGATATTTGTTATTATGGGAGAAAGACTATTCTCGTGGTACTACTGCCTTATTAGGCCCATATTAAGACCAAAACGCATGTACAACAACTTCCTTACTTGCAATAAATAATCACCAATTAGAGGGTTATTGAGGAAAAACTCTCAACTAACGGCCTATTACTTGTAGAATATGGTCATGTAGAATAAGGCATTAAAAATTGTTTTATAATGACTAATAAAGAGCCAATATACTGTCAATATGCATGTTAATTAACAACTAGTTGATGGTGAATGTGTGTACCTTGATATAAAGTGTTACCAAAAGTTCTTATTGAACCTCAAATTTAGCTAGCAGTGCTCTGAGCAGCTTCAGGCTTTGTTTTCAAGGCTGTAAACCAGTCAAGGAATGAATATTGAGGAGTACGTTCAGCCACAAACTCATCCCTCCACGACACAGCACCAAGCGCCTCGGACAGTCCTTTGTGCCTGTAACCATCAGGCTGCACAACAAGGGGTCAATAATGTAAAACAAATAATTAAATAAAATCACTGGACATAAATATACACTGTTTCCACAACCCATGTTAATATATTAGGAGTAGACCAAATATGTAAATAGATATGTCACTATCTGTACAGATGTCCAATTACTTCATAATTTATATGACCAAATATGTATATATGCTGACAGTTATTTTACTCTTATTTTACTCATCTCCTATTTCATAGTCTTTTATTATTATTATTATCATTATTATTTCAATTAATTGATTTTATTTTTTATTTTATTAATCTGTGTGAATCTGTGCTGTCCTGTTTTTCACGCTTACCCTGTTGCTGCTTGGACAACTGAATTTCCCCACGGGGATTAATAAAGGTCCATCTTATCTTATCTTAATATTTAAACTGGCTTCCTGTTGGATCAACCTGACCTCCTTTTAAAGTATACTCTCTCACAACCAGTACAATGTCCTCTCACATAAGCTGTCAAAAACACAGCATTGTCTTTCATATACACTATAATTCTCTCTCACACACACAGTTTTCTATCTTGCGTACACTACTACATTACATTACATGTTACTTACCGTATCTCTCTTTCTGTCTGGCTAAATTTTGCATTTGTTATTTTCAATCTTGTGTTACAATATATAATGATATCCCTTGTGGCTATTACAGAGCCTCTGTCCAAAGCCCCTGGGTACAAACAGTATGATTTCATTCATTCATTTAGATTCAGCAAATAATAACACACATGGCCTCATACTCAAATGTTTTTTTCATTTACATTTGTTCCTTTCTGTTACTCTTATTCTCAATGCTGTAATTATTTCACTTTTGACTGTCCCAGAGATTCTAAAGTCCGTGGATACTGATATGAATATCATTTTCCAAATTTGTATTAAAGAAATAATCACATGGCACTGTACTTAAATGGCCTTTCTCTTTTCCAATCATGCCTTGACCCATAACTGTTATACATCTATTGTGCATTTTCCAGAGCTTTTCTGAATAAAAAATCAGCATATATCAATTAATGTGAAATGTATGGGAATGGAATTTGAAATAGTTTTGTGATTTCTATTCTCCCCTTTCCCTGATCTGGTTATGTTTTCTACCGATTAGATAAGCCTGGAGATACTGATAGCACTGTTGCCATTGTTAGTATTGTTAGCACCCTTAGCTGCGAGCACCGTTAACAGTTAGCCACCGGGTCTTTGTAGAATGGTTAAGAGCAATCCATTTGATCTGGATTATATTTTGAGAACCTTAAAAAAAGACAATCATGGATCCATGCTAAAAGTATGGCTGTTATTACATCTTACATCTTAATTTCAACCAATCCTGCTACTTTTCACCGTATCCTATAACTTACATGTTATCAGATCTTCTCTCCAAAAAACGGTGGAATAAAATGGATTTTCTGAATGTAGGAAGAGCAATAATCACTAAAACCCTATTATTTATACTCCTGCTCTTGTAATTATTTCCTATTTATCCATCAAAGCTGGGCAAATAATCCCACACCATAGCTATAATAGGTGAATTCCAAAGACAAAAAAAAAAAAAGACAAAAATGATGGTCTCAAGGATCCTTTGGGGTTCCCGATCTGAAGTCAGTGTTCATTGGAGTAAATTGCACTTTGAAAAGCATTATGGTTGTATTATTCATCTAGAGCAGGGGTGGGGAACCTCCGGCCCCCGGGCCGTATACGACCTGAGAGACAATTTGATACGGCCCTCGAGGTAACTTATAAACACACGCAAAAAAGAAAAAAAGAAATCTAGACCGCAAAATAATTAAAGGTTCAAGGTTCTTTATTAGTCA
>NW_011345489.1:0-11903 GCF_000735185.1 Notothenia coriiceps | reverse complement strand
GGCAGTCTCAGATGGTGGGAACCAAAACCCGATCATCGCCCCCTCCCTCTCACTGTACTAAGTGAACGGTGACTGTAAAAACTACACTGCGCGTGCTCAGAGTATTGTCCTATTTAATGTGTGTGGACAAAAAATATGACCAGTAGGGGCACTGAGCTCGCCACTCCCCACCATACGTCATCTCACATCATTCAGATCTGATTGGCTGTAAGTACGTGTGCCGCGAAAAGTGTGGTGTGTGAAGAGGAGACGAGAGACGCGTCCTAAAACCCGGAAGTAGGCTGCGCATGGGTTCCCTCCACAAAAAAGCAATGAGATTTCTCCATAGGATTTTAGAAAATAGCTAAAAATAAGATCTGTGGGAAACGTACCTACTGTAAATGCACGTTTTGTTCAGCAGGATAATATCCACATGTCTACCCTACTTTTATAATTTTCTAATCATAAATCTATCGATTAGATTTATGATAGACTTTTGAAACTACAAGATAAGGAGGACTTTTACAAAAAAGTAATAGAGATTTTTGTCCAGAAGGATAGGCAAATGGACTTCATCTTCAAGTCAAGGTAAGACCGCAATTTTATTGAAAATGGGATCTTACTGAGAGAGAACAATTAAATATTTAAATGATAAAATTACATTTTTTGGGTATCCTTCTGTTGAACTGTCTGTTTAAAATTAATCGAGGCATCAGACTAAAAAAGCTTTTGAAAATAATATTATATTTTGATTTAGGTCAAAATATAATATTTGTAAACCTGAAGAGTCATAGCCAGTGCCTCACCAGCCATGAACCTCACTGCAGAAGCTTATATATAGACATCTACGTTTTTTGTGCCCCACCACTTTTGTAAATATAGAAACGCCACTGCAAATAACTATAAAACAACAATACTGTTGAATATTTTAATACCCCGAATATCCAAATATTCGCTGCTGATTACTACCGCATATCCGGAACCCGAAAAATGGTATTCGGGACAGCCCTACTTACCAGCAGGCGTCGGTAGTGTGTATTCGTAATTTAAAAGAGGCAACAACCGGAAGACAGACTGCGTGATACACCGAGAGAAGAAGAACAGACTGCGTGATATAAACAAACAACAAATAGCGTGTGCGTTCCATTTTCACTCTACAATGAGAAGCTCTTGCCAATTAAATATATAGACACTGGGGCTTTCCCGAACCTGTGTCGAGAGCTGGAGTTAAATGAAATCTCAGATTTGCCTTCTTAATAGTTTGTTTGGGTCCCTCACTTCCGTTTCGCCTCTCATGCACTGATTCGCTAAGCTGAACAGCCAATCAGAGGGATTTCTATGGCCGACCGATTCAACATGTCGAATCGGCGGCGGAAGGTGTCGGCACGACATCTATCGACATCTATCGACGCAGAAAATCGGCTTGGTGTGTAAGGACCTTTATACATACAACTGCAACGAAAGTAACAAAAGCAATGTAAATATGATTATATTTACATAATATGTTTACATGATTTTGTTGTGCAATAAATGCAATCTCGATGTCATCGTACTATAATACGATGGCTACACGACGGCATTGCGAGGGCTTCACGTAGTCGTGTTTTCTTCCTAAGACAATCGGGCAGCCTCTTGTTTCCTTCGTATTGTCTTCGTGAGGTAAAAATGCCCAATGGCACCGATGATCAGACAAAGATGACACGATTTGACAAGATGCCCTCACGGGTGCCTTACGAAGGGCAAAATGGACACACAAATTCAACACGAAAAGGAACCTTCGAATGGTCCTTCTGCAATTTGTTTGCATGTCAAAGATTTTGCCACTGCTCACAAAGTTGCTGCCGGAGCCTGAGAAACTCCACCGGTGGTCATACGATGGCTTAAGATGCCCTCACGAATGGCCCGATGTTGTTACGATCAGTCGAATTTGAACATTTCCTTTATCGTGTGTCCATCTGGTGTCAATTTCGGGACAGTGTGACAGGGGCTTTACCAACACGTTTTTGAGTAAGATTTCAGTTTTTAGATCCATGGATAAAATCACAGGATTACTACAGGTTCTTGGGTTTGGCAGAAATTGTTGATTGTTTTTTAACTACACCATAATGTAAACAAGACTCACCACTGGTGAGGAAGTTGGTAGCCTTGTTCTTGATGACTGGGGTCAGCTGCTGAGTGTTTTTCAGGTACTGGAGGATGTAGATGTTGGGGGCCAGGAGAGCCATGTTCTGCTCACCACATCCATACGGCATCCGCAGCAGCCCATCCAGGTTGTTTAGAGCTCTGCCCAGAATGTCACCTGCACAAAAACAATGAAGCTAAGACTGTGAAAATGTAACTCAGCTGACTTTTGACTTTTTCTGACCCTCCTCAGTGTCATCCGAACGGCCAACGCTCTTTCATCCTTCCAACACACACAAAAGCACAAGTAGCCGGCTTTCAAATCATCTGCTAAAGGGTAGATTTTTTGTTCTGTTCTTAGTTCAAATTCTAGTAAAACATGTGAAGGGAAAGGTTTTTGAATTGTTTGACAAACAAGATATCTCCGAAAAAAGAAAATTCAGACAGAGATGTTTTTATTTTATTACTGATACCATTATTGATAAAGCTTCAAGAGAGGGAAGCCTATTGATCAGGAATGTATTTGTTACCCAGAACTGATAGCGAAGCTCGGGCTGATCCAACAATGACGTTCTCAGGCAGTTGTATTTCTATTTCCTCTGTCAAAGCCTCTCCTGTGTGCAGACAGGGAACAAACCCTCAGCTCAGTACAAAACAAAGAAGTTGTTAAGATGTTACATATTGTATTGGTAGTTTGATAAAATGTCACACAAATTGTTGTCCATTAATAAATAAAAATCAGGTTGATCAAATGTATTTACACAATGACCTTCCATAAATCAATGACACCTGCACTTAACTTAACACATTTTCCATAATAATTGTAATTACTGAATCTATTCATTATATTTTTTACATGAAATGTACTCCTAACTAACTTATAACCTTTGGCTGTTCCTTTTCCTGAACAAACTGACCTTCTGGGCAGAGCAGCCAGTTGTAGGTCTTGGACATCTCAGTTCCTTCCGCCTGAAAGGAAAATATATAATGTGAGTTCAAAATGTTCCCTATAGTAAATGGATAAATTATACTTTGTCATTTAGTTTAATCGTCCTGACCTTGACTATGAGAGAACGTTTGACCACGTCGATACGACCCCTTTCTGGCACGCTCACAATCTCATTGTCACATGAAGCTTGGGATGCCACAGCCTCAGCAGTCACTGACACATTCACAACCCCTTCAAGAGATCAACAAACAAGATGTGAAACTTGATCAAGAATTGTGTTTTTATTAATTATCATGTATAAACATTCTGTCACTAAGGTGGATATGATTTCACTGAGCTAAAAAAGGTTGTATACACCTTGGCAGACTAACATTTCATATCAGTCAAAAATGCTTCTCTCACCTAAAGCTGAGGGGGCCATGTTCCAGCTGAGGGTCTTGCGCTCACCGCCGCACAAACAGGATGTGTACTGGTCACCAGAGAGGGGGGTAAGGGTGTAATCTAAGGAGGGCTCTGGAACCACAGTAAGCTGTTGAGAGTTGGTTAGAATGAAATTAAATCTGCGGTAAACACATGAGCTTAAGATATTTCTTTGTTAACAACATAAATTCCGTAAGTAAATACCACACCGATGAAAATCTGAAGCTTCCGTGTCTTAAAAAAGGGGGCTGCTAACAAGTGGTCAAATGAAATTAATAAACATAGAACATTAGTTGCCTTTAACTCAGTGGCTTAAAAACATACAACTGTGAGTTTGTTTTTAGCCTTTTGGCGATAACATTAATACTTTAAAGAAAACAAAATTATAAGATTGGTGTTAATATGTTAAGATTATCCCACTAAACTAAAACCTCTAACGGTACGTCCACACGGTTCCGTCGCGTGCTTCAAAGGAGACGCTTCCCATTCACTTTGAATGGGGTTACGTCAAGCTTTGCCGAACTGCATGGTGGTTCTGTTGGGTCGCTTTGCCTCCGTTGCTCGCTTAGAAAGTTGAGAAAAGTTCAACTTTTCAAGCGTCGACGGAAGCGCCAGCCAATCAAACCATATGCCAGTACAAGCGCTAGCTCATCAAACCGCGTGGTTGTGTGTCCGGGGCGGGAGATTTATGTGATTGGTTGTTGGTCGCGCCAGCCACGCCCACCTGCAGGCTTCAACGCGACGGAACCGTGTGGACGTACCATAAGTATCATGAATGTTTAATTGTATTTACCACAGCAAGATTCCAAACCCAGTGGGACTATGGATGCTAACTTTCAGGCTTTCCCTCACTTAGGTGTATCTTGCAGACTTTATTTTCAAATAAGAGCAGAGACCAAATAATCAAAGAGCTAGAAAACTAAAGTTAATAAATGAGGATTACTCCAGGTATTTACAAGAACCTTGGTATCCCTGTCATCATGATTTTGTTGAAAGGGCCCGTTAAAGAGATGGTGAAGGAAAAGGCAAAGTACAGGTTTTAAATAGAGACCCTTCTAGCGATGGGATCATGCTAGGTGTGATGCCAAATAGGACCAGGGGTGTAAAGTGGGAGCTAATTGCCCCTCCCCCACATTTCCTACACCCCTACATCAGATGTCTTCACTGAGTAATGCCCATTTCTTTTAGTTCGCCTACATTTTGATCTCAACTACAAACCTCGATTTCATAACTGTCATGGCTGGCAATAATGATCGAATATAGTTTTTTATTTGACCGTCAAAAGTGAGTGGTTTTAGTCGATATCAATAACAGTCTAAATAATGAGAAAATATGTATCAACTCATAAGGAAACCAATTAAAGTATATTGTACAATCCTACATTTGGTTTATGAAGTTCAGAGAAATATGTGGGATCACAAGTATAAGGAATATTGAGTGAATCATCTGAGTATCTATTCAGTAATCTTGTCCAGTCTGAAATAAGAAGCAAATGTTTTAAGAACTTGGTCAATGAGTAAGGGACTAAGGCCTTGTTTAGAATGCCAGCCAAAATCTATTTCTGGCGTATGCAGATTATATCCAAATTGACTCCAGAACTTCAATTCCGATCAGATGTCAAAGGATGTGTCACTTGCAACGCAACACACAATAACAATGTCTATGGTGAAAGTTCTGAGCAGAATCCATGCTGCAAAAAAACAGTCAATAGACAGATGCACAAATAAATAGTTTGTTGGGACATTTTGGAGGTAGGATTGTGTGAAGGCAACGCCAGAGGAACCCTATTGAAAATAAACAACCTATCAAGAGATACATTTCTATGCAATGAGATTAAGGATATGCAATTCAGCCAAAGTACATTGCAGTCATTACACAACTATAAATTGCATTTATATTGGGTGCATTTCCATAACATTTTTTATGGCATGTTAGCAACTATTATGAGCATGCTGACGTAAATATGGAGGAAATATAAGTTACCATGATGCAGCTGGTCAGGTAGTTGAAGACGGTTGCCTTCAGTTCAAAGTGCTCCCCTCGGATGGTGGAGTAGGGCAGGCTGAGCTCGAGGAAGAAGGGCTGGAAGACAGTGATCTCTTTACGAGGAGCCAAGCCAAAACCTTGAGAGGACAAACAGAACGCCTCCGTCTCCCAGGTGGTGATGGTGTCTGGGACTGTGATGGACACATCCTTCGTTCCAGACTTTCTGGATCAGCAGAAACACACAAACAGATTCTGTGAACTTGAAAACATACATGATGTAATGTACAAGACTGTAAAAAATGAGGCATATAATACATAAGTAAGATATAACGGTCAACATAATAACATTTTTTAAAATATATTTACAAATTGAATGTTCACCAAGCTTCATTACACTTTTAATGATATAATGTACATGTTATTATACAGTTTAACCTGTATATGGGGCTCTACACTTACATTGGATTGAGGTCTGACATTCTGATTAGGGTCAAGATTGAAGAAGTTGAGAGATTGCCAGAACATTCTATATATGTTTTTTTATAATTGTATTTGTAAATATGTTATAAGTTATGAGGAACAGTTATTGCATTATTATTATTATTCTGTGAAGTTGTGTAATGAATGGTCAGAACTAATATGTGAATAACACATGCACAGTACTGTATGTGTTTGGCATTTTTAGTAATTGGTTTGAGCTTAGGAACATAAATAAATATGTTATTCTTTGGCAAAGACACAAACTTAAGGAATGTGAATAAAGCCAGACCATTCTATACGCTAACTTGTGTGACTTTTCATTCATTTTCCCAGCCCTCCTCAGATCGCAATCCTGAGATGGTAACAGAAGCCTAACCCTGAAAATGATTCCCACTAGCACCAAAAAAACACTATTCTGCCTACAGAATCATTTAAAAAGAAATGTCAGTAAAAATTATGAATACATGTTCCTTGGCATAACAAAAGTCCTTACATACATATTTGAGCCAGCTGGTTAAAAAACATTCTAGTTGAACAGTGCTTTTCCTGCTATCCCTTTGTGCAGGGAGAAACTCCCTCAATTCATGACCATGAAAACGATTTGAGGCAAAATCTTACCCAACCTCTATAAGCTCCCATATCCAGGTCTCGGGGAAAAAAGTGCGGACAGTCTCAATCGGTGAATCAAAAGAATGTTGGTCTAAGGAAGGTGTGCTCATCATTCGCATTCTTTCTGGAGCAGAGTTATATGTTACATGCATACCTGAAATTAAAGCATACAATAATCCAGCAGAATCAGCAGAAAGCAATGACATGGTTACCTTTTTAAAAGCTGGTAAATAAACAGAATGTGTCATTTGATACAACAAGAAAATCAAATACCATGGCCCTGGTGGTATTCTCTTCCTCTGTACTTGAGGCATGTCGGCACTCTGATAACCAGGTTTGTTGCTATCTTCATACCTACATTCTAAATACATAAATACAGTCATCACTTAAAAGTTGATCAACTAGGCAACAACAACATATATTGGTGTATGCTTTATTTTGTACATTAATGTTTGTGCACTAAGTACCTGGAAAACTGTATGAGCATCATCTCTCTGGTTTCTTTCACGATATGGAATAGCGTATCTTCTGGGTCTCACAAGCAAGCATTCTACACGATCTTCAACATTGTATGGAACATGGGATGCTTTTTTGACAGGCAACAAGTTGAATATCTGAGAAGAAAGGTATGATTCAATATTATACACTGACAAGTGTTTGTTGTTCTTTAGGGGAGCTCTATGATTTAAGTTGTAGTCTTTTATCTTGAAATATGAATATAAATAATATTTGTTCAAACAGCACCTCGCAAATATGATCATAACTTTTTCCAATAGCATTTTCAATAACAGTGGGCCTCAATTGGGTAAATATGGCAACACAATCAGCATCAAGCTGCATTAAACAGATGTTTTACATAGTTGTTTACGATATTCAACTGGTAGAAGAAGAGAATGATTAACCATGACACAAGGAAATGACAACACAAACTCTAACCTCTTATTAAAGCTTATGCTGAGGTAACGTTAACTATGTATCTATTTGTGGTTGATTCTAGAAGGTACCTTGTCTGCTTCCAGAGTTTTCCCTGGCTCCTTGATGAGGACGCTCTGGTCGACAGCGCTGACACCACACAGAGAGTCTGGCAGGGCCTTCACCTGCAGGGTGGTCTGCTCTCCGGGGACGGCCGAGGATGGAGAAAACTCCAGCGACACCTGACGTATATACAAAAATATATCTAATCAACCAGAGGGTGAGATGATTTGTTTTGAGAACCTACACTGTTCTTAACCTTACACAAATGTGTAGTTTAACCTTTAATTTAGTCTTAAGTGCCTAGAGGGGAAATGTCCCCACGCCAGACCCGCACATAGCAACATTGCTAGATAGTGTTTTAGTGGAATGACAGGGGCTAGCTGTTGTTTTAATAGGCAAGGCAAGGCAAGGCAAGTTTATTTACATAGCACCTTTCAACACAAGGCAATTCAAAGTGCTTTACAAAAAACGAAAGACATTAAGAAAATGGCATTTCAAATCAGTCATTAAAAAGAAAAGTTAACAAAAAAACATTTAAAAGCAAAGATAAAAAGCAAATATGATAAATGTTACAGTGCAGTTTAATATATATCAATTAAAAAATATAAAGTCTTCAGCCTGGATTTAAAAGTAGTAAGAGTTGCAGCGGACCTGCAGGTTTCTGGGAGTTTGTTCCAGATATTTGGAGCATAATAACTGAACGCTGCTTCTCCATGTTTAGTTCTGACTCTGGGGACAGAAAGCTGACCAGTCCCTGAAGACCTGAGAGATCTGGATGGTTCGTAATTTAGCAAGAGGTCAGAAATGTATTTTGGGCCTATACCATTCAAAGCTTTATAAACCAGAATCAGTATTTTTGAAATATATTCTTTGACACACACAGGAAGCCAGTGTAAAGACTTCAGAACAGGAGTGATGTGATCCACTTTCTTAGTGTTAGTGAGGACTCGAGCAGCGGCATTCTGAATTAGCTGCAGCTTTCTAATAGATTTTTTAGTGAGACCTGAAAAGACCAGTAGTCCAGTCTACTGAAGATAAAAGCATGGACAAGTTTTTCCAAATCCTGCTGTGACATTAGTCTTTTAATCCTAGATATATTCTTTAGGTGATAGTAGGCTGATTTAGTAACTGTTTTAATGTGACTGTTGAAACTCAGGTCAGAGTCCATGACTACACCTAGATTTCTTGCTTTATCTGTTGTTTTGAACATTGCAGACTGAAGCTCAGCGCTAACTTTTATACGTTCTGTCTTGGCTCCAAAAACCATTACCTCAGTTTTATCTTTGTTTAATTGGAGAAAGTTTTGACACATCCAGTCATTGATTTGTTCAATGCACTTACTCAGTGTTTGAATTGGAGCATAGTCTCCTGGTGAAATTGTTACGTAAATTTGTGTGTCATCCGCATAGCTATGGTAACTTATTTTGTTGTTAATAAATAACTCATAGTGGCTTGCATCAACTTCTGTGTCTAATGTGATTTTTAGATTTTGTTGTTATTCTCACTCCCCAATCCCAACTCTGCTAATGTTGATGCTTCCTTTTGGGAAGTGACAAGGTGAGAGGGTAGGCACCAAAAATCAACCTTATTCAACATTTAAAGGGGCCATATTATGCCTTTTGCGGTTTTCCCTTCCCTGTCGTGTGCTATATAGGTTTTTGTGCATGTGAATGGTTCTCAAAGGTTAAAAGTCCTCTGTACCCTCCAGAGGTAAAACTCGGCTCAATACTAAACCTCGGCTAAGATTAAACTTAACTTTAATTGGCTGGTCATTGTTAGGGAATAATTTGCTTAGGTATGTGACCTTTGACATTCTTTGTCTGTTTCTCCTTCCTATGCCTCCTTTCCCATGGACACACGTCTTCAGCAGTGGGCTTGCTGTTATCCCCCTTAAGGAGGGGCTGCTCAAGCTGTCGTTGTTGCCAGTTTACAACCGGGCACAACTTGACATGAGATAGTTTATTGTTTAGGGACATCTGGAGCACCTTCTTATCTTACTCACAAGGGGCTCCTGGGTGCACATTCTCTAGCCACAGCTGACAACTTCTGTTGATTCAGTGTCTACTCTACGACTGTTTAGTCTCGCTAATGAGGAATGTTGATTACACTCTGAACTAGATAGAACCTCCGACTGCGGAAGAGTTCTTCAGAATTGGTTTGGCAACCGCTGTGTCAACTCGTGGCACAGCACATGTCTTTTGAATTCTCCGGCCAAAGCTCCAAATAAACCATCAGTGTTTTCCATCAAAGTTCCTGCTCCCCTCGTGTCTCTCTGAGTCCTGTCTCCATTGCTTCAGAAGTTTCCATCACAGTCATGCCTTCAGTCAAACCACATGCTTTACCCACAACATGAATGATCTTGTATAACAACACTTTGGTTTAACTTCTATATTTGTTATTTTCTTACCAGGAATCTTGATTAATCTTGGAATTTCCACAACAGTTAGTATTTTTGGAATGTTTATAAAAATATATCTGCATATGAACAGAATCTTTGGGCAAATGTATCAAGATTATGGTCTCAGAAGCTTCGTAGTTGATTCCTATTGACCAATGATGTTTGAGCGCCCATCAAACCGGCGTGAGACTGATAGCACAGATATATATACACTTTTTTCTATACATCTGACCATAACAGTGACTCCTCAAACTGACCTTGTGACTGAAGCATTTCTCAATGGAGAAGTCGGCGCTTTTGGCGATCACAGTCTCACTGGGGAGGATGGCGTAAATTATAACCTGGATGTCTGGAGCCATGTCTGGAGACACTGTGAGCTTAAAGGACACCTGGCCCTCATTCACTGAAATACAAACCAGCTGTTATGAACCACAATCCTCAATAACATGACTCCTTGGATCAATAAAACAATACAAATAATTATTTAGCAATGCTTATTTAAAGGGAGATTTTAAGACGTCGTTCTCTTCTCACCTGATTTATCTTGCACTTCAACCCGTTTAACTCCTTGCATGACAATGGCACCTCTGGATAGGACCTGGGGAATTTCAAAAGTTGAAGAATGAATAATGCACCGATAACTCTGGGTTTAGAAAACCGACTATTTGCTTAAGCAGTGGGGAAAGGAGCTGTTTGTGAAAAATAACCAATCAGAAGCAACATTGACAACAAAAACGGGAACTCCGGTGATGAAACTTATCTGGATAACAATAGAGGTGGGTATTGTTAGGATTTTATAGAAACCCAGACTGCTTTTCAACCGGTATTCATCTATACTCTTATTGATACTTTAATCCACTATTTTGTGCAAAAACTAGATATTACATGAATAGATGTTAAGATTAATTAAGCAGTGGCGAGCCGTCAGGGCCCTCTAGGCCCTCTCTGATGGCCCACGACAGGGGTCGGCATCGGCAAACTTTTTGATATGAGGTGCCATTAAAAAATATATATTTTTTATTAGTGCCAACGATCGTGAATTATCAACGGGGTGGGGTTGAGGAGCTTGACGCTCGTGAACTGTCAACAGGAGAGCGGGGGAGCCTCGCTGCGGGGAAGCACTGCAGTGTGTGGACCTGTCAACTTACATGATGCCGAATTCAACAAACACATTTAAATAATTGGTTTAAACGGCATAATAATAAGGACGATCATTCGTTCTGTGATTCTCCAGAACACACATGTTATGATATTTGGGTCATGCAGAGTGAGATGAGATCGCTGTCTCTTTAAGAGAGAGAGAGAGGAGTTTTGCGTGTGCATGTGCATGTGTGTGTGTGTGGATGGTAGAGCGAGAGTGAGCGAGCGTGTGTATGTTTCGGGAAGTAAAAACGAGGCAGCAGAAAAACAGAGGTTTGTGATGTATCTTGTGAAACAGAAGAACAACTAAATAAATGCAACAGCCTCCCAAGAAGAGCTCGCCTCTCTCCAGTCATTTAAGCTAAAGTGGGTTATTGAACCTGAAGCTTGTTGCTTCTGCCCTGGGAGACGAGGTCTGGGAGCCGACAGGAAAGTTCAACACACAGATGGCCAGTCCGCCCCTTTGTAGCATATTATTTCGATGAGAGATGAGCAGATCGCCACTGGGCTTTCAACTAAAGACACAGCCATGCAAAAACTGCGGCATTTGTACAGCTCCTTACGGGTACTGCAATTAGTGAAGTGCTTTCCTCCGTGGTGAAACGATCAGCACTGCACCACGGAGGAAAGTGGCAGAATGTCACCTATAAAGAGAGCGGGGCTGCGTTGCTTGCATGGCTTCCTTCTGCAGGTAACGGGGAGACGCGCTCTGGCGGCGGTCTCGTTCAGGATCCGAAAATACGATTTAAATATTTTTGCACACTTATTCCACTTATTCCTAGTGTGCCACTGGTTACGGTGCCGCGTGCCAATGCTGGCACGCGTGCCAGGGGTTGCCGACCCCCT
>NW_011345488.1:0-1825 GCF_000735185.1 Notothenia coriiceps | reverse complement strand
AATAAGGAGGGGTCTGAGCTGCCATAAGGAGGGGTCTGAGCTGCCATAAGGAGGGGTCTGATCTGCCATGGACGCAGTGAAATCATACATCTGTGGGGGTCGCTAAAACATTACTAGCAACCATTATTTAAATAATGCATGTGTCAATGTAATGGGTATTATTTACGTTAACGAGGTAAATCGGCTAAAAGAAAAAATCTTATTTTCCAAAAGAACTACGCATCTCTTGAATGACAATATGCCTGCGCTGCACCTCCAAGGTATGTGTATGTGTTAGTTTTAAAGACCCCCATAGAGCTCAGTTTATAACCCTGCATAAAGTGACATGATGTCTTAATGAATAAATATTACATTTAATGATCAGTTTATTTTCAAACTACAGCTCCATCATTTTAGTATTCATCTTAAAAAACAGCACTTTAGTTACAAATCATAATGTTTATAGATCAATTAGAGATGATCAGCTGTTGATTTAGATGCAGTAAAATGTAAAAAAATATAGATTTGACATTTGTGAATTATTTTTGAATGAATCACACTTTTAAAACTGCCGGTGAGCTGATCGAACTCCGCCCATCTGAGAGGAACCGGTGAGCAGATCTAACCCGCCCCGCCGAGAGGAGCCGGTGAATAGATCTAACCCCGCCCCGCTGAGAGGAGCCGGTGAGCAGATCGAACTCCGCCCCGCTGAAAGGAACCGGTGAATATATCTAACCCCGCCCCGCTGAGAGGAGCCGGTGAGCAGATCTAGCCCGGCTGAGAGGAGCCGGTGAATATATCTAACCCCGCCCCCCCGAGAGGAGCCGGTGGGCAGATCTAACCCCGCCCCGCTGAGAGGAGCCGGTGAGCACATCTAACTCCGCCCCGCTGAGAGGAGCCGGTGAGCAGATCTACAGCTGAAGCCTCGCGCTTTCTTTAACTCTGAGCTCATGTTGTTTGTTTGTTTATCACATTGTTTACTGTAGTTCAAACCGTTAGAGAACTGCAACCGGGAGGCTTCATAACGTGGAGCAGCGCGTGAGAGGGAACACGTGCTCCATGCAGGTAAGCTAACAGCTACAGCTAATAAACAACTGTAGATTCAGAAAGTACCCGGATCAGCCTACTGAGCATGCGCAGTGGAGTTCCGCTCTGTCAGTCAGAGTAATTTAATTTAAATATCCTGTCTTTTTACATTTAAATATGAATACTACTGTTCTGAAGTCCACTGAGACTAATGTAACATTTGTGATATTGGGCTATATAAATAAACATTGATTGATAAAGACCCCATCAGGATTATAAAGACCCCCAGTATTTGTATTTACCTTCACATCTCAAAACATTCTCTTGATCAGCTAGTTTGATCAGCTTGATCAGCTTCATGTCCTTTCTATATTCATGTTGCTCTGTTGGAGGAGCCTTCAGTGTCTCCTCTCCATGTCTCCTCTGTAGATGCTACATGGTGAGAGACACTTGAAACTTGTGTTATTGCTGATTAACCCAACTTACTGTAACTGTGTAAATGTCCCATCCTCTGCAGGTGAGCACCTCCAGGTGAGCTGGAGACTCTGCTGTACATCTCCATCACCTCTCCGGGACCAGGACTCCATGACGGACCATAAAGCCTCCGTACCTGCACAGACTGAGGGGATGGAGCAGGGCCCCCCTCAGGTGCTGGGGGTCAGTGACTCCGCCCCCCCTCAGGTGCTGGGGGTCAGTGACTCCGCCCCCCCTCAGGTGGTGGGGGTCAGCAGGTGTGACTCCGCCCCCCTGCTGTGGAGAGATCAGGACCTGAGGGCAGTGAGGGGGCGGGGCCTGGTGGGGGCGCTGTTAGGAGCCCTGC
>NW_011345487.1:2773-6303 GCF_000735185.1 Notothenia coriiceps | reverse complement strand
AAAACATGACGGCTGTTCTCCTTTTTCTAAATCTATCAGACACAATTAGCTTCCCAATGAATTTCAGATGAGAAAATAAAGCTTATCTAAAGTACCACAAGGTTTAGGAGTTTGGAGATGTGGAAAGTCAGCCAAACATTTGCTGACTATCTAATTGACTGCATTAGTTATTTCCAGACTTGGCCAAATCAGAGCTCTTGCTGTCTGTTAAAAGGCCTGAAATAACTCCATAGATTAGACACAAAATCCCCATTATTATCGACAGGTTTAGAGGATTTCTAAACTTTAGAGAACTCAAAACCTCTTGAGCCAACTTTCCTCATCTAACTGCTTTCACTACTGTATTATTGTGTGAAATAACCAGCACACACACACACACACACACACACACACACACACACACACACACACACACACACACACACACACACACACACACACACACACACACACACACACACACACACATGTATACATCACTTCAGGGGACATTACATTGACTTACATGCATTTCCTGGAGACTTATCCTAACCTTAACCATAACCAACACATGCCTAACCCTAACCCTAAACAAGTATTCTCCCTAAAATGAATGATTCCCCCCTTATGGGGACCTCAATTATGTCCCCATAAGGGGGGCGAGTCCCCACACGTGACTGTGTAAACAGATTTAGGTCCCCACAAGGATGGTAATGCTAGGCCACACACACACACACACACACACACACAGGCTCTTGTTGTCTCATGTGATTGTTTTTGAGTCCTTCACGGTCACTTGGAGAGGGGACGTCTGAAACATGAGGAAGAGGTGAAGTGAAGAAGAGACATTGGAGAAGTTGTGTGTTGATACTAATTGTAAACGTATGGATCACATGACCTCCTCACTTTACCGACATGTGGGCGAATGGACGCTCAGAGTCTGAACATGTGTGTGTTGTGTGTGTGTAGAACAGATTCCTGCAGCATTAATGAAATACACTGTATGGATGTAGCAATAATAATAAGTTACAAGAAAGTCAGTGAGGCTGTTTAACTTTAATGTGTACTGACTGAACGAGTGAAAAACAATATTACAAACTTTATAGCTCAGTGATGCGTTTAAGTGTGTATACAAAAAACAACAATGGTGGCTATTGATGATAGTTGTGCTTACCTGTTAGTGATGGCGTTCCTCTTGGCCTTTTGAGTGTAATGTGTGTTTTTTAATTAACGCAGGAAAACACCTGATACCTGCTTTTTAAACGCTGTCTCTTGTAATGCTGCGTTTTAAGTGATGCTAAACAACCAGGACCAAGCTAACCAGATTTGATTTTCTTCTGAACAAAATCCGATCTCTAACGTTGGTGATTTTCAGGCTCGTAAATAATCACTCAAGGTATTTTTCCTAATTCCCAAAAGTTGAACATTTTGGAGATAAAAGGTTTTGATGTCATTACAAAATATCATGTATTGCAGGTGTGTTCGAAAAAGGTTCCATTTGATCTGGATTTCAACCCATTTTCTCTCCTAAATACGGCAAACCTTTTGAGCAACTTCAGTGAACTTATTAAGACATATTGAATGTTTGCTCTTCCCTTTAAGGAAGGCAGGAAGGTGGAAAGCACAGATCATCAAAACAGCAGATCAGCAGCATGTTGCAGTAGACAGGAAGTAATGAGAAACACTGAAGTATGGCACCAGGTTTAATAATCTCTCTCTGACTACTGTATGTTCTGGAGGGCATCCTATATGTTGTACACTCTTTTCCCTGCCTTTCATTAAGCTACACATTCCTTTTTTTAAATAGTTATACAGTTTTTCTCACTTGCTTTTTGCTCTTTGAGTCCTAATATGCTCTCATTTTTAAGTGCAATGTTCACAATGCAACAGGTAGCTGCTTTGAAAACAAGAAACTGGGTCAGTAAATTGGCCAATGCTTCGAAAATGAAAGGTTGTTTATCGTGAACCATAATGGTCAAAATGTTTAAACCTTGTGTTGTGTTCAAAAGCTGTTGTTCGCGGGTCAATTTTGACTATCATCTAATATTGTTTTAATTACATCGTAACTAACTTATAATGCATTCATAACCGTACAATCCTGCTTCAAAACACATTACACCACATATTGCATACGTGCATGTGTGTGTTCAGGTTCAAGTGTTAGTGTACATATTCTTTGAGAAAAGTGGAGTTCCCGTGGGGGGAGGGGCGCAGAGGGAGGGGAGACCAGGTGCATGTTGCGAAAAAGTATTGTCACAGTGGATGAAGGGGGAGGGGGAGGGGTGTCTAAAGTCAAAGATGAATCTTGATTGGGCCAAATTTGACCTCGAGTCACCCACAACAATTCTGCTGGGTCTCCCCAGACCCCAACACCAAATTATACACTTTTTATTTTTAGAGACCTTCAGACTATCAAAATCAGTTCTGTAGTGTTTATATATCTGTTGTGGAGGATATCATGAAGCCTTGTTCCGATAAAAAGAACTAGAGCGTAGTTATTATCGAATTTGAACTTGAAACGGGTCACGGGAGACCCGAACACAACATAAGGGTTAATTTATCTTTTCACCATCATGGCAGTCTACGCCAGTGGAAATATTTCTTATAGACAAAACTCTGAGTTTTACTGAGCTGGATGCCATTCATCTCCAGATTTCAATTGTAACATGTATAATTTCACTGGACGAGTACATGTGTTTGTTTAAAGTAAAGGTATTTCTCTAGCAGTATGTGACGTATAGTGTACAGTCATAGAACAATCTGCCACAATTAGACATCCTTGCCAAAATAACCCTGCTACATGATAAAACATGTGATCAGTTCAGTAAAAACAAACAGTCCCTCCTCACGGTATGTATTCAATGTCACAGATAGGACAATTGATAGATTGTTTTGTGTATGGTGGCTCAAACAATGTGAAGGGTTTGACAGTTTTACTGAGAATCAACTCAGATTACTTTTGATCAGAAAGCCGTGTGCAAGCAATGTTTGTGGAATGAAGGACAAGTATTGCTTGTAACTAACTAATTGCTCAGAGATTTCAACTCAAAAGCCATCTGGAAAACCTGTATCCTCGTCCATGCCTCCACTCTCTTGTTCCTTCTGCTCCAGCCGAGGCTCTGAGTCACTCTGAAGCCACAGCACGAGGCTGACCTAATAACATTTTCCATGTGCGTTGGTTTTTGTGTGTGTGTGTCTGAGAGAAGCTTCTAAAAGTAGACGAGTTATATAGCAAAGGTTGACGGATAGAAAAAGAAGAAGAAGAAGCTGATATTCACTTCTGGTAGCATGTGAGGGGGTCTGGGCACACCTGCAGAGCATCATAATTGGCTGTGAGCAATAGACAGAGTGACAGCACCCGCTGTTTTGGGTCTATTAATAACACCCTGACTCACAGGAGGCCTTTGGGGTGTGTGTGTGTGTGTGTGTGTGTGTGTGTGTGTGTGTGTGTGTGTGTGTGTGTGTGTGTGTGATGTTAGCATGGTGCCCTATTTCATGACCTGATGGTGCAAACTGGTTCTGCCACAGTCATTGCCAGAATAACTTACCAC
>NW_011345487.1:0-2647 GCF_000735185.1 Notothenia coriiceps | reverse complement strand
GCCACAGTCATTGCCAGAATAACTTACCACATTTCCTCTTGAATGTGCTGAAGCAGAAGCTCTCCACTGCCCCTGAGAGGCACGTTGATGGAAACTACAATTGTATTAGCCCCTCTCTTAGAGATCTGCTCACCTGCAGGGAGGACAACCCTGCATTAATGATGCATCAGTCAAACACACTGCAGTATTAGCTTTCTGGGTTCCGGTTTACATGATTGCAGACAAACACAACAAGGGTCAGGTTTAACAAAGTAGATATATGCTAGATTGTGACATGTAATAAGAGAGAAAAATAGCAGCTTGTTATTTCAGTGGAGAGCGACCTTTAAAGGGTGTCAGGAAACGCCTGAGTCACTCATTTGTAGCTGGATGATCCTGTGAATCCTACCTGTGTTTTTGCTTGATTGAACCTTCTTACTTCAAGACATTTCATAAACATACCGTTTTTATAAAGTGACATAGATTAGATATGCTTATATACCTTCCATGTAGCAGTTTCTGAGAGTTAAGTCAGCTTGCAGTTGGGTTCAAGTACATTCTTATCAGTGCACATCATGCAGGTTTATTTTAAAATATCACATTGTAGTGATGCAAATATGGGATGTGCATAGCCTCGTTGAAAGCTGTCTAACTGACAACATCCGTCTCACAGGGTACATTTTCGCTTATCATTTTTTGTCTGGCTCTGAATTTCTCACAATAGAAAGTCAATATAATGCTGTGTTCAGCAGTTTGAGATTCCCCCACAACAGCAGATTTGTTATTGAAATCTTGTCTATTGCATAAGCTCACTATACTCTTATCAAAATAAAACTGTGCTTGAGGTTTACTGTGGGAAACAAGCAATAAGGCAAAACATATACGATACCACACGATATTACTTCAATGGTCAGATCAAGTCTGAAACGTGGCTTGCATCACAGCCGCTCCATGTGTAACTTCAACATAGACAAATATCAAGACACAAAACATGAGAAACAAACATTTAACATAACAGCACGATCACTGAGAGAAAGCATGCTCACACAGTATGTAGAAATGGAATTAAACTTACAGAAACACAGGATCCTTAAACGGTTTAAAATATTGTTTGAAGGTCGTTTTTGTTTTCATGCCTTTCAAGCACCTGCTTCATATGTCCCTGCACTTACCTGATGTTTACCTCATCCACTCATAGTGCTTTACTTTGCGTGCAGTATATTGTATCTTGTGTGTAACCCAATCCTGCACCCTTCACCTCCCTTAAAACCCTTAGAAGTGGGACAGTGTGTAGGGAGTGGGGTGTGTTGCATTGGGTGTTTCTCTGTTAGCCACTTGTCTTAACCTGCAGCTCTCTCTGTGCTTAACATTCAGCTGAATAATTGAAAGAGCTGCTCATACCTGCCATAGTGATGTGGACAAAGTCCTGTAAAACACTCAGACTTAATGTAAGGTACTTTCGGTTCTCTGTAACCCGCTGACCTTTAATCCAGTGTGGTTTCCTGCTCTTACAGTCTCTGTATGTTTTTTTGTAAAATAGATATAAAAAAAAGACCAAAAGAAGAAAAATATTTATTGACGTGTGTTTTGAAAAACAGAAATAAATATAATTAACTAAATGAACCTTGCTTTTATTTTGAAAAGCTACTGTGTTTTCTATCTGATCAATTAATCAAATATAACAAGAGTATGTATCCCAGACTAATAAAGTTATCTTTTCCTGACCAAAACCTCTTGTTGCCTCTGGTTTATCTTTTACTTTGTTTACTTATCTCTTATATGCTTTACATGTAGACTTATTGCTATTTGTTTTTCTAAAATGTGCACTGTTGGTTGTAGAAATTTCACTTTTTGCTCTAGGTCAGCGGTGTCAAACTCAATTTCATCGCGGGTCACATTAGCATTATGGTTGCACTCAAAGGGCAGTTGTAACTTTAAAGGGGACCTATCATGCAAAATGCACTTGTTGATGTCTTTCATACATAAACATGTGTCCCCGGTGTGTCGGGGAACTCACGCAGCGTCAGAGAATAAAACCCTCTCTCTTTTCCTCCGTACCCACATCTCTAAAAACGGGGCTACAACGGAGCTGATCCAGATTTGCGTCCGTCATGACGTCATATCTGAAATGTGGACCCACGGCCCTATCAGAAACGTTGCTATCAGAAACAATGCCCGACTGTTTTGGACGTAATATGGTCGGTGTTTACATTAGCATCGCTAACAATCAGAGCTAACCTGTACTGGAGAGCATGTGTGTGAAGAAGCAGGAAGTAAAAAGGAACTCACCTTGTGGTATAACCGGCAAGAGAGAAAGCCTTTGAGCTCCATACTGTTTCAGAGATAATCCTTGATAATCCATGATATGACGTTTCATCACGGCAGTATTTAGTTTAGACAGTAGCTGCCGGGTCCCGCATGAGCTCAGACCCCTCCTTTTTTATTTTTAAAGCTTTATACCCAAAATCAGCACTTTAGAAACAGGAAGTGAAATAGAGGGATTTGAGGCATGGCTAGAATGGGTGATCTGTTTGGTATTTTGAGCAAAACAATTCATAGACATGTTTTTTATATATTTGTATATATCTGAGACCCATACTATTGCCTAGAAATAGCATGATAGGTCCACTTTAAATTTTGGCGAGAAACTTAAATAAATCAAGTTATT
>NW_011345486.1:0-3059 GCF_000735185.1 Notothenia coriiceps | reverse complement strand
GCAAACTGTGGTTCGTAGACGCTGCAGGATCCACCAAGGGGAGGGTGTGAGGGAAGGTAGTGAACCCTTATATACCCATACATTTCTTTATAAATGTCTTCTCTATCAGGCACATGGGAGACATTTAAACACATCTAAAGGTGAATTAAATTAGATTTTCTTTGTGTCTTTTTCCTCAGAGCCTCTTCTCATGGCAGTGAGGTAATACCATACTAACAGTTTAAACCACGTGTGTCAAACTCAAGGCCCGGGGGCCAAATCAGGCCCGTGGTGGATTTAATTTTGGCCCTCAGGATAATTTCTAATTCCTATTCGATCTGGCCCGCCGGTATATTGCACGCACACCTTCACTCCATCCTGAGGGTCTCCTCAGCTCAGAGCCTGAGCCCAAACATTGATGAACTTGCACCCAAGATGAGATGCCAAGTATCTGAACTAGCATCACAGAGCAGCACACTGAGTTTAATGGATGTTTCCTTCTGCACTTTCTCTCTCATGACAACAGGGCATGTTTGGTTTCTCTTTGAGGGAAATAGTTTTGTTGAAGCTGTTGTTGGCCTGTGGGAAAATGTAATCATAAGAAATGACTCTGGAAAAGCTGCAGATAGAGCCATAAGAAATGAATGCAACTGATTATTTAATGTTTGATGTTGTTTTTATAGGCAATCATTTAAGCTATGTTAGTTCCAAGTTTAATATGTGCAATAAGTTCATTTCAATAAGTTTTGCAATAAACATTGAACCAGTCCGGCCCTCCACTAGTACCCATTTTTTTTATTTTGGCCCAGTGTACAGTATTTGAGTTTGACACCCCTGGAATAAGGGAATATTTGACCCACAAAATGATCATTTGCATCACTTTTGTAATATTACGTTGAAATTGTGAAGAAAACTTTTTTTTCTACCAAAACCTTGATAATTTAAAGTTAAGTGTATCTTAGCTTTTATGTAAACGTGGACCCCATTTTCTAAAATTCATTAATAATTTACGTTTCAAAGGTTTTTAATGACCCTGCTTTACAAAACTGCTAACTTCAAACTTTCTATGTGCAAACTTATTTGAGTTGGTTTTACTTCCTGTGATCTATAAGGTTTTTGGTTCATGTAATTCTTTGTATATAAAGAACTTTGATACTCTGTACTTGAAACGTGCCTTATGCATAAAGTTTCTTATTTGTTGCCTCCAGCTTACGTCACTCTGTTGCCTCTTACAGTAAATCAAAGAAAGGGTAAATCCACTCACAATTTAATGACTCGGCTTCAGATAAAGACAGATAACAATGTCTCATTAATAATTAACCACCACAGCTTTTCACATGTGAGACTTCCTTTCGGTTAATCATCTCCATCAGTTCGTCTTGAGGGGATTTTCCGCTCATTGTGATTCTGCGCCGCTGATATACTGTGAGATCAGATTATGCAAGGCTGGCGTTCAACAGAGAAACGGCAAGTCATGGTGAGACAGGGATGACCTTTGACCTCTATTAGGTGACACTGTCAGTTCCTTCTGGAAACTTCTAGCTTTTCCAGGAATCCTGAATTACATTGTCCATTAAACTGAAAATCAACAGAAACAAACCAGTGTCTCATGTCGAATGGTGTTGGTGAACAAAACCTCATTACGCTGGTTTTAGTTTCCTGCAAACAGATATAGCTTCAATGAAATAAAGCACGTTTATGTTACAGGAAGAGTTCAGTCTGAAGTCCACGGTGGTTTGAATGCTCAGCTTCAGCCGTTTCTAAAATAACTTCCTTATTGGACGGGGATCGAGTCAAAATATTCAGGTTTTACAACAGTTGGTTGTTTGTTGCAAGAAATTCTCAGAAAGTGGAATTGCTGTTACTGTCTTGCTAAGATTTGGATCCTTGTTAGATTTGTTTAAATGCGTTTGAGCTATTGTCTTTGAACGTAGCAACTCAACTTCATCAACTAAGATTTGGTCACATTTGGACATTCGGAGGACGTTTTGTCCACGAAAACACAATGACTGCAGAGACTAATGCAAGTTATTGTATAAGATAGAAAACAACTAAAAAGAGTCACCCTACGACCATGAAGAGAAACTGAATACAAAGAGACGACCATAAAAAACACCAGATGTTACGTTCCCTCCTAAACTAGGGGTACAAAGGGAAGTAACAAAACATAAAAATAACCGGGCGAGAGGAAAAGGAGAGGAAACTGAGTGCTGAAGCCACAAAGTGATGTTTAATTATTCAATAATAGACAAAAGAGACTCACCAGACAAATTTGCAAAGTAAACTGAGAACAACTTTCTTATAAAAGAAAGCGACTAAAGCAAAACAATACACCGGAGCGCATCTCCTAATAGTTAGCAAAACACAGGTTACTAGCAGGACAGCGACAGAGACACTACACATGTTGCACACATGCAGCCCAGAGGAGAAGGTCTCTTAAGGAGGCCCTGATTGGGGATTGGGAGCACCTGAGGGAGAGGCTGCACCTGGAGACAATCAGGGAGAGAGAGAGAGAGAGAGACACACACACACACACACACACACACACACACACACACACACACACACACACACACACACACACACACACACACACACACACACACACACACACACCCCCCCACACCCACACACACACACACACACACCCACACACACACACACACACACACACACATACATACACACACACACACACACACACACACACACTCTTAAACTTTACAGGCGTGTGTCCTTGACTCTGACCGGTAACAGAGACATGATGTAAATCACCCGGACGTCTAATCCAATCAGCTTCCAGGAGCGACTCAGCATTTTAATCCAATCAAGATTTTTGTATTTAGAAGTGATTTGTTGTTGCCAGCTTGAACCAATCAGGGCTCACACCTGGTGACACACCCAGAGAGATGCTGATTATTCACACTGTGTCCTGCAACCATTTTATATTCTATATTCACGCAGAATTTCTTCCTCTATTCTCATTTCTTTCTGAACAGGTTTTATTTTGTGTATGTGTGTGTTTGGTAATACCAGTTCATTTCAGTAAACCCTGCACAGAGGGGTGTGTACATCTGTAT
>NW_011345485.1:0-2126 GCF_000735185.1 Notothenia coriiceps | reverse complement strand
TAGCAATGGCTGGTACATGTGGAGCACAGCACTTCTGACTGGTGTGGGTGACTGACACACAAGAAGAACAAAAAATCGATTGCGTGTGTGTGTGTGTGTGTGTGTGTGTGTGTGTGTGTGTGTGTGTGTGTGTGTGTGTGTGTGTGTGTGTGTGTGTGTGTGTGTGTGTGTGTGTGTGTGTGTGTGTGTGTGTGTGTGTGTGTGTGATGAAGGGAGGAAGAGGAAGAGTAACAGACGGGTTACAAAAAAAACCAGGATGAGTGCTGCGGAGACATAAAACGCCAGCTGTATACCGCTGCAGTCTCTCCACACTCATCCCAGCACTATTTGAGTTATCACTGTGTCTGCTACCTCTCACACACACACACACACACACACACACACACACACACACACACACACACACACACACACACACACACACACACACACACACACACACACACACACACACACAGTTTATAGCATGTTCAGTGATTACTTGGATCTCCTCTCCAGGTTTTTATGAGCTGAGGGCTGGCGACAGGAGCGTTTACTGGCCACTTGTGTGCATGAATGTACGTGTGCAGAAAAGCGTGGTGCCTATTCACGGTGTGTGTGCATACAAAACAGTGTTGCCAGGTTTCATATAAAGCGAAAGTTGTTTCTGTGAATTTTACCCCACAGCCAAATAAAATCGCCCACCTGGATATACGTGGATAGATAGAGAAAAGCAGTTGGATAAGGACGTTCTGTCATATCTCCGTGAACACATGTATGGCACAGGCCAAGGTTAGACATGAAAAGCTGTGAAATGAAAGGAAAATATATCAAAGGAAATTATATAACCCATACATAACTCTCAGAATTAAAGGATTATGTCATTAGCTTTGCATGAAATATAAAATATGTACATTTTTAATGGTCCTATACATTGAGTTCTTTCTTCCTGGCAGCCATTGCTTCTCTTCCTTTAAGCAGACAGAGACTTCAATCTTGCTTGAAATAGGTAATCCATCACTCCGAGCACTTCATCACCTTTATTTTTGTAGTCCAAGTCACATCGTCCCCCCCGTGGTAATGCAGTTGCGAGCGGGGACTGATTACAGAGATGGTGCATTCAAGGACTGTCTAACATCTCAGCTCTAAGGCGCAGATAGTGGAAAAGACAGCCTTTTTTTAATGCGTAAAACCGACACATTCACATTGTCCTTTCCAACATATTCTGGTTTTATCACGGACTTGACAATGCTATTTGGCAGCCTGTTATTCATTCTCAGTTGTCAAAAGATATTTTGAAACAGCTGACATCTTAATGATATCGCTATTGTCCTTTATGCTGTACTACCTGTCACATCATTTACTTATAGAGAACAAAGATCATTGTTATCTGTCAGTTACCCTTTTTCTCAGAAGACCTTGAATAGTGTTACATTTTAAGGCAAGGGGATGGAGTCTGTGTGTTCATATAAATATGTGAGGCTCAAAATGTCGCCAAATATTTGCAAGACTTTTGACTTGTTCCCAAAGTCAGTCTTTTTTTGTCATGCGCCTCATTGGCCGAGCTAATTGAGTTCTACGAGAGTCCTTTTCTAACCCTGTTACTGTGAACTGAAACTGTGTTTAAAGTGTTGCTGCCTTTCTTGGCCATCAGTACACTTCTTCAAAGGTGATTTTTAATATACCTGATTAAATATATTTAAAATGTAAACAGGAGTAATGCATTCTTCTTTCCTGGAGAGCGCAGGTATAATTGAGGTATAATTTGGCTCAAACAAAAAGCTATATTTCCCTACAGATTATACATTTGTGCATAATTACAATAAACCTTCCCTCAGAAAAGAAAAAGCTTTTATAACTAAGTCATCCTCTCCAGGATAGGGTATTTCAAAGAACAAGCATAAGCTTACCCCAGTGGACCAATGAGAAACCTGGAAAGAAGAATCTTAGCCCACTAGGTGACTAATCGCTGCTTTCCTTCATGCAGAGTGATTGAGTGTTGTAACACGTGCACACACACACACACACACACACACACACACACACACACACACACACACACACACACACACACACACACACACACACACACACACACACACACACACTAGGGGTTTCACCAACTAATCGACTAGTCGACTAGTCGA
>NW_011345484.1:0-3308 GCF_000735185.1 Notothenia coriiceps | reverse complement strand
TTACAGGCCTCTCATCTTTTTAAGTGGGAGAACTTGCACAATTGGTGGCTGACTAAATACTTTTTTGCCCCACTGTATGTGACAGTGTGTACTGAGCCTTTGAATGCAGTATGTATAATTAGGTGTTGCAATATAGTTTTAAACCACTAGATGACACAGTTAAACACTAGATGTCCTGTTCTCAGCCTCTACAGCAACTGCAATGGCAGATATATTATAGAACTAAAGTAGACTGACCTCTATAATAGCAATGTCTTGTAGATTTTATCCAAAGAACAAGTTTCACACTTTTGTTCTGAAAAGCTGTTTCATGCAAGTACAGCAGCAACGTTTGCAATGTCAGCAATCTTTAAAAAGAGACGCTTGTGGTTTCCAATAATGCTCAAACAGATCATGTTTCATTTGAATGCCTTTTGAACAAATGTTACTGTGTGTTCAGCCTACTAATCTAAAACTAAACTGCTTAAACAGCCTAATGTTCTCAGGAACCTGTAGTTCCCTCGCTCACCTGATCTGACTCTCACTGAGGATCCGGAGTCTTGCAGGTTAGGGTTAGCTTCTTATTTGTCCACATTATTGACCTAGCAGACCTCTGTGGTGTAATAGCATTATGTGGTGTTAATCTGTGCCTCAGCGTGAGGTTCAGACTGCCAGCTAGTTCTGTTTCTCCTCAAGCAGCAGCACACACACACACACACACACACACACACACACACACACACACACACACACACACACACACACACACACACACACACACACACACACACACACACACACAGAGGCTAATTAGAGCCAAAACAGGTCTGTGACTGCAGGCTGATTGGCTCAAATGTAGCAAGAGGGATTAATAAGGAAAAAACAAGGCAATCTTTAGGTGTAAAAGCTATAAACAGGATTAATTTCGAATGAATACAATCCCACAAGGCTTTCTTAATAATATTTAAATAAAAAGAAAAATCCACTGCAGGTGGAACTCAAAGAAGACAATGGATAATATATTTTTGTTGTGTTTAGCTAATTCTAAACCCATTTTGTGATTTTGGTGGGTTAAAAGGCTTACTGTGGGACATATTTAATATGTATTATTTCATAAAGCCTTGATCTTCTTATTCCTTCAGCTCATGTCGTCATCAACATGTGATGGTGCTCATGGTGTCCTGCAGATATAATCATGTTCATTCCTGCTTCCCCCCCTGTGCTCACCACCCTGCCAGATGTCAGCCATTATACGAGTCAACTTCACTGCTAGGACCAATGTACATCATCATTAGGTTTCTAAATAAATTCTCTACAGAGCTCAAGTGAAGCTGCAGGTACGCCTGCCCTGTTTTGGTTCTGGATTGGCACTGTTTGTGCTATGGTGTTGGCTACTGTCCAATTAGGAGGATTCTGTGAGGTCAGCAGCAGCAGCAGTAGCAGGCTCAGCTCATGTCACAGTCCTGTGTTGGAGGTGATCAGAAAATAAGCAGCCAGAGTTGGCCATGAGACAGATGCACAATGAGAGTTTTCCTAATGGTTGGACAATCTTATTTTATTTTCCCTGTGTAAAACCGGAGCCTGTCACACATTCTGAACACTAGCTACTATTTTTGACTTGACAGTTACAGAGATTAAAAAAGCCTGATAGCAGATTGTCCTGTTGGCATGGTTACACAAGGTGACATGTTGAAATCCAACTCAACCTTTGTTGCAGACACCCATGCTTTTGCTCGCCATGTTTTCTGTAGGATTTCACTCTGCACAGGGACACTTTTGCGGACTTTTGCAAACAGGTGGGTTGGAATAGAGGGTAGGAAGCCTGGGATTTTGTTCTTGGTAGAGACTTCCAGTTGGTCGGTACAGTGAGGAGTGGAACTTTTATAACACAGGATGTCATGGTGTCTTCCTGGTAAAGCAAGTGGCATTCAACTTTTTTTAAATGTATATTAGGGGTTGAATGGTTACTTTTTTGCTGTGCAGTAATGCACCTAAATGCGAGCTGTGATTAAAGAAGTATTTAGAAGATATTCTCATATACATCTCAATCTATAACAAATTAGAGTGAATAATGTCCTGAATATAAAATGTTTTCTAAAGTATTACAACGTTTTATTAACAAAATATAGTTTGAATATGAAAAGTAAATAGTGACAAATAAATAATAAAGTACCTATCAAGTAAGCAGAAGCTAATTTAAAGTGTTTAAAATACACTTTAGGGTATTTTATCTATTTCTTTATTATAACTGACCACATGTTTATTTGTTTTAGGTATTGTTAACAGATATTCCTCTTTAAGGGCTACTCCACTCAAAATTTAGTAAAACACTCCCACATTCTTGAATAAGAGTCTGTATTCTTCACAGAGGACATAGGTTTTTACAGTGGTATGAAAATATCCATAGAATAATCAGAAACACAGTAATCTGTAAACGATAATATCTGGAGCATAATTCACCTCCATTGCTAGAGGTTTCTTTATCATATTTGTTTGAAAAGGATGATTTTTAATATGACGCATTTTGGTTAGAGAGGAAAAGTGAATGTCACAGTAGCAGTTTGAGAAGTTTCTCTGAATGTTTTAACACTTTATTTTTCCCACTGTGGGAACATGTCATATTGAAATCCTTTGTAAGTCACTTTCAAACCAACCTGTCAAGCCCACAGCAGATGTGTCATACTGAAAGGGTAGACTTTGGATGAAGTGACTCTTTAAAACTCTGGTTGAATCTGCGCAAATGATATGAATTGTCCCTTGATTACAGCACCTGTTGCATGGTTTTAATTCACACACACAGTCATGGTGGAGGCTGATTTAAGGCTTTGAGGACACTTCCAGCTCATTTGCAAAGGATGTGAATACTGTTTCAACACATGGCCTTGTCTCACACTGGGATCTGCAGACACCTCGTCTAAGGCTAATGAAGTCATTATAAAAAAATCTCTGCTGCTAGGAAAAAACCCCTTCTTCTTGCAAATGATCATTATCTTATTTGAACTAAAGGTGGACGTTTCCATTATATTTAATGCAGATCTCATAGTAATTAAAAAAACATAGATGTGAGTCTGGAAAAAGAGCCACTTCATTATGGATGTATGTATTTTTCCTGAAAGGGTGTGTGTGTGTGTGTGTGTGTGTGTGTGTGTGTGTGTGTGTGTGTGTGTGTGTGTGTGTGTGTGTGTGAGACTTATTTTGCATCAACAAGCTGAGTTCTCAAAACTATTTGAATCTGTCTGGGGCTCTATGATGCAGCTGCACTTAAGACACTAAATTAAGAAGAAAGGGGGGGAACTACGAATGTATGTGTATGTTTTTTTGTTTTGTTT
>NW_011345483.1:0-9821 GCF_000735185.1 Notothenia coriiceps | reverse complement strand
GAGTTGGTTTGTCTCTACAGTAGCTAGTAGGTGGGTTGTCACTACAGCAGCTAGTAGGTGGGTTGTCACTACAGTAGCTAGTAGGTGGGTTGTCACTACAGTAGCTAGTAGGTGGGTTGTCACTACAGCAGCTAGTAGGTGGGTTGTCACTACAGTAGCTAGTAGGTGGGTTGTCACTACAGTAGCTAGTAGGTGGGTTGTCACTACAGTAGCTAGTAGGTGGGTTGTCACTACAGTAGCTAGTAGGTGGGTTGTCACTACAGTAGCTAGTAGGTGGGTTCCAAACCTGAGCCCGCCGAAGTTTTCAGGCAATGTCTTCCCCTCTATCTCTCAATGAAACACCCTCTCTGGAAGAAAGGCTCTCTGGCCCAAAAAAAAATCTTAAAAAAGTAGATTCCTTTTCAACATTATACTCAAAGGGCCAGTAAATATCACCCCGGGGCCGGATCTGGCCCGTGGGCCGCCAATTGAATGGCCCTGATTTGATGTAATGTAATATCTTTCCCCACAGGTGACCAAAATCTTCCAGAAGAAGAAAACCTCAGTGACTTACAGTTTCAGACAATCGTTCCCTCTGGTGGAGATGCAGGTGCACATGTTCCAGAACTCATGTGAGAAACGTTCTCCTTTTACTTTCCTACTTTTACTTACCCTCTATGACAGGGGTGTCAAACTCAATGTCATGGCGGGCCACATCAGCATTATGGTTGCACTCAAAGGGCCGGTTGTAACTTTAAGACTATATAAATATACATAGATAAATATATCATAAAATAATGTATTATATTACATTATTGCCTCTGCATTGGATTATTATCGGATAATAACTTCATAATTAATAACGTCTGGGCAAATAATTGCAAATAATTTAAAGTCTCTTCAGTGCGCACAAAATGAGATGCATTGTGGGACATGTAGTTTATGGACAACGTGCTTCTGTAAAGCGGCATGTAACCGTATAATAAACTTATTTTATTCTTTGCAAGCTCTTACGGGCCACATCAAGTGAAGTCACATCTTCTGGACATCTTCAAGTCATCATTAAAAACTCACCTGTTCACCATGCCCTTTGACCCCTAACCCATCACAGTCCCCCTGCTTCCACTCCTACTGCTTTATTTAATTTTTACTTTTTTATTTGCCCCTTTTGTTTGTTTGTTTGTTTGTTTATTTGTTCACTATGTAAAGCGGCCTTGGGTCCCTTGAAAGGCGCTATACAAATGTCATCTATTATTATTATTATTATTAAGTCACGGGCCAGATTTGGCACGCAGGCCTTGAGTTTGAAACCCCTGCTCTATGATTATTCAGTGTTTTATTCCTCTGTGTTCTCACCCCTCAGACTACCCTCACGGTATCCGCCTCACCACCGCCGTGCTCGAGGGGGAGAGGAAGGTCCTGATCGTGTTCATGGCCCCCAGTCAGCAGGACCGAACCCGCTTTGTGAGCGACCTCAGGGAGAGCATCGCTGAAGTGCAGGAGATGGAGAAATACAGGGTGGAATGTGAGTCTGCCCCCTGCTGGCCATCACCGTCAACTACAACCACATTTACTCAGATACTGTATTTAACCACAATTATGACATACTTTTACTTTTCTTGATTATTTTATGCCACTACATTTTAGAGGCAAATATTGCAGATTTTACTTTACTATAATTATTTCACACTTATAGTTAATTCCCCTTTATCCCTCAGAAACTAGGCAATTTAGAAAATAAATTGAGTATTAATGCTTAAAAAAAGTTGTCCTGCTTTGTAGGATTATTATAAATGAATAGCAACATTAATCCCCTTTTGTAAAACTTACTTTGCAAGTTGTGAATCTATTCAAAATCTTAGAAAATAAGACTGTTTAATTTTGCATGAATTGATTTCTTTCCCCAAAACCAATCCAGTAATATAAATACAAATATGTAAGTATTTAAAATTGCCTCATAAACTAAAACATTAGAACATAGTTGCATACATATTTGTGAGAAACAGAATAATATAATATTGTAAAATATCACTTTTAAATGTGCGTGTGTCAGTATCGCTGCTAAAACTTTTACTTAAGTAAACTTGATTTATTTTACTTTTAAATTAGGTATTTTTTAGACTGGTATTTATGCTTTAACTTAAGTAAAAGTTATTCTTTGACCATTGACTATAACTTGCTGTAAGTGGGCGTGATGCCCCTATAGATATCATTAAAGCATATCTTTATCAAGAGATGGAGTTCTGGTTTTACTGCTTTAAATTATTCTCCCTAGCATGTCTCGCACTGATTATAAATTCGCCCCGTGCCCTTTGCGTTTCTTCACAGCGGAGTTGGAGAAACAGAAAGGTGTGATGCGGCCCAGCCTGCTCACAGGAGGTGTGAGTGGGAAGAGCGATCTTGTGAACGGCACCCTGGGGAGGAACAGTTTTGATGACTCAGTGGGTGATGGTCTCAAACGCACCGCGCTCAGCTCATCTCTCAGGGACCTATCGGACGCAGGTGAGGAAACAGAACCCCAGAGACACAGTTGATATGTGTTTGAAGGCCGACGAGAAGTTAGCATCTCTTTGGTTCCCCTTTAACAAAAAGACAACAGGATTTTTCATATGGCTTTTTGTTTATTGCAGAAAATAAGATCTGTGGCAAAGAAACGTTTATGAATCTTACACGTTTTGCTCAGCAGGATAATCTCTACATATTAACACCACTTGGTGATTTTTGTAAAGTAAAAAGCAATAATAGGCTATAAGGGAACTACAGCACGGTCACATGACTTCTCATCACCATCGCTAAGCTAAAGGTGGCTAATGTTGGGCTATAAAGGAACTACAGCACGGTCACATGACTTCTCGTCACCACCGCTAAGCTAAAGGTGGCTAATGTGTGGGCTATAAAGGAACTACAGCACGGTCACATGACTTCACGTCACCATCGCTAAGCTAAAGGTGGCTAATGTTGGGCTATAAAGGAACTACAGCACGGTCACATGACTTCACGTCACCACCGCTAAGCTAAAGGAGGCTAATGTTAGGGCATGATGTTGTTAGTCGTCTCATTTAGACACTTGTTAGCAACCGCCAATTTTTACATTGACCAGCCGGGTATTTACCGACGTATTTTGTCGTAGTACAAAACTTTAAAATCTCTTAACTACAGACCCTATTTCAGGCTAACAAACAAAAACAAGTTCAAAATACCATTGATTTCAAGACAAGTGAACCAGGAAGTGCAAACATGCTAATTCATTTCCTGTTTTAGGACTCATTCCTGAACCACTCTATTGAGTAGCTTCCAAAATGATTTTATTTCTATCTCTATTTCTGCATCCTGTTTCTTTTTCTCACTGACATTCACACACAGCTTTTGCACTTTCTATCTTTTTTCTGTGAACACATTTTCCAATCTTTGCCCTTTGCTAACTTTCCTCTTCCTGGTGGGGCTGCAGGGAAACGTGGTCGCAGGAACAGTGTTGGTTCTCTGGACAGTACCATGGAAGTAAGTCTGAGAGACTCGATGTTCACCTGTAACCTCGGCCTGTCACCATAAGTATTTTATCGATGTCTCCTACTATATACAAACATGGCCTCGATCATTTTTACGTAATCGACTAATCGTACAAAATACGGAAATTACCTATATTATTTTACTATATTTAATTATTGTACGATTAGCATTTGTACATTATCTTCTTACAGTATTTTTTCAAACGTGTCTTAAAATCACAATCTGGAATGCAGTTTGGGAATATATCGTCAGACAAAATGAGTTATCGTGACAGGCCTACTCTAACCTTTAAAAGGCCCTCATCTCCCCGTCGTGGTGCGTCATTGTCCCTCAATGTGCGTATAGTGTGCAAACATTATTAAAGATGGCGTCTGTGTGTGTTTGTGTGTGTAGATGCATGCTTGTTTCCTCTTGTTTCTGACCTGCACTGACACCCTTTAACATGGCTCTGTGTTCATTCTAAGTAATGTTACAATTATTTGTTCAACATTTTTCTTGCATAGATATATAATGTGTTTTTACTTTACTTTTAACAAACAATGACCACTTCACCAGTCATTTATAATCCCATTAAACATTATTAGAAGATTCTAATGAATTGTAGTAATAGGAATATCGACGAGTAATGTGTTACTTCTTTTGTTTGAAAGCTATATGAATATTTATAAGTGTAATTATACAGCGCTATTAGCAAGACAAGGCAATTCAAAGTGCTTTAAAAAAATGAAAGACATTAAGAAAATGGCATTTAAAACAGTCATTAAAAAGCTAATGAAATAAACATTAAAAGAATAATAAGTGCAGTGTAAGATATGAATAGTTCAATTAAAAGCAGCGGCAAAAAGAAAAGTCTTCAGCCTGGATTTAAACGCAGTCAGAGTTGCAGCGGACCGGAAGGTTTCTGGGAGTTTGTTCCAGATATTTGGAGCATAATAACTGAACGCTGCGTCTCCATGTTTAGCAAATAATGATGCATTTTAAGTTTGTTTATAACACATTATATGACCGGAATCTTAACCGCAAATAATCTTTAACAATCTCAGTGATTTTTCTGAAACATAAGTTGGTTTCCCCCCTCCAGGGTTCCATCATTAGCAGCCCGGTGCCTCACCAGCGCTACCAGCTGCCCGGCTGCTACGCCACAGAAGACTTCCGGCCTCACCGCCCTATCCTGAGCCCCGGATCGGGGGTGGGGGGTGGGCCGGGGCAGCAACACACCACTGCTGGGACAGGAGTTGGGGGGGGAGTCTCCAGCAGTGTAGAGAGAGCAGGAGCGGGGGGGAGCGGTCCTGGGGGGGGAATCATCAGCAGCAGCAGCAACAACAACAGCAGCAGCGGCTCCTTCCTGGGATCTCTCTTCGGCAGCAAACGTGCCAAACCACCTGGGCCCCTCATTCCACCGGGGCCACCGTACCCCGCTCCTGTCCCCCCGCCGACTACGGGAGGGCCCCCTCCTCACTCCCCATCCTCGCTGTGCCAGATGGATGGGGGGGGCCCTTCCAAGATCCAGGCGCTGCACGCTCAGTACTGTCACCTGGGTGGCGTGCAGCCCCCCCCACCGTACTACCATCACCATCGCTTCCATGTGCAGACTGTCCCCCCGCCCCTGCAAGGCGTCCCCCCCCACGCTATGCAGAGAGGCCCGCTACACTGTCGTCCGCCGCTTGGAGCCCACCCGCCGCTGGCCCATCTCTCCCAGCTCTCCCAGCATGGGCTACCGGGTCGTTACGGCAACATGGTAGTGGGGTGTCCCCCCCCCCTTTCTCCTCTCTCCCAACACTCCCCGAACCCTCAGTTTACTCTGTACCACTCCATCAGAGGGGGGGGCCTGCCTGGTACCAAACTCCCCCTCACCTTGTCCCACTCCCACCCCCACCCCCACGCTCACTCCCAAACCCACCCCGGACACGTGCACACGCCCCACCCGGCCTCCCACTCCGTCCACCAAACACACTTCATCTTCGGCACTCTGCCCCACAACCTGCCGTCCGCCTCCGTCAACGCTGCGCATCACGCGGCGAGCGCCGGCCCGTATCTGCCCCAGTACCCTGCTCTTTCTTCTATGCCAACCTCCCCACCAACATTTCCCTTTACCAACCCCCTTTTGTCCCCCCTTACCGCCCTTACACCTCTCTTCCCTTTGTCCCCCCTTACCCCTCTTACACCTCTCTCCCCTCTCCCCCCCCAGCACCCCGGGCTGCCTCAGCAGGGGCCGCAGGTGACGGGGGCCGGAGCGACAGGTACAGGGGGCAGCTCCAAATCCAAACCCCTCAACCGGATAAGCACCGTGGTGTGAGCAGGGCGTGGGGCCCCAGGGGTCAGAGGTCAGATTACAGGGGGGAGGAGGTGGGCAGGTCCAGGTCCAGGACCAAGTCAGCCCGCACGGAGAGCAGCAGCAGCGCCAGCGACAAGAGGAAACGCAGCTTGCTTCGTCTCTGTTACTTTCACCTCCGCTTCCCACACATGTAGGCGGAGATACAGAGCACAGCTAGAGCGGAGGAGCATGTGCACACGTCTTTGAAACCTGCACACACACATATATGAATAAATATTTAAAAGAGTTATATAGCCATATAATTTAAGATGAATCTATATCTAGATATATTTATCGCCTCAATTGTAAACGTCTAGTTGAGTCTGTTTGAGACTATTTACATGTACAGTACGGAGATGTGGGGAAAAAACCATCATATATCCAGCTTTTTACACAGGGATGTAAATAACGACATTCCAGCGGAGTTTGGGATTTAAAAACAGAAGAAAGTTGCTAAAAAAAATCAATGTCCCTTGACTTTGCAATAATTTACTTGGCTTCATGATGTCTTTGTCAACTTTTGAAAGTTCTGCTTTGCTGAGAGGCATCTTTTTTTTTTTAAAGAAGACCAGAGATTTGTTGCTTTGTCTTAAAGCCAGTGCACGGTTTCCTGAAGGTCTTTTTGCTTAATGTACTTTTACATGTCAACAGGAGCCACCTGGCTTCATAACGGGGTCTGGGAAATACAATCAATAATATATTTTGAATGTTTCTGAAGCTTCTTGCCGTTTTATTGATATTATAATATACCTGCTACGAGTATGATGAATATTGTACACTAATTGTTTTGATCAGTGATTAATTATATCAGCAGATGTTTGTACATGGTTATAGAGAGTATATGCACATATGAATTCCCTCAGTTTGCCATGACTTCTCGAGGGTGTTGCGATATGTGAAGTGTGATTTATTTCCATTGTACCACGCTTTCCATTCGCCTTTTTAATTATTAGTATTATTGGTTGTGGAAAATGAATGAGGTTTAGTTTTGTTTAAAATGTTAACACCAACAAGCAATTTTTCTCAAATGAGTTGACCCCGGGGCGGGACATCTCTAAGCGGTTGACCAATCAAAACAGAGCCGGCCAGCTAACCAATCAGAGCAGACTGGGCTCTGGTTTCAGACAGAGGGTGAAAATAGGTGCTGCAGCACAGGCAGAGCTTTTTGAACATTAAAGCATGGAGACATGTCCCAGTAGAGACACTACATACTGATATACACCTGAACATCAGCAGAATAGGGCCCCTTTAAAAGATAGATCTGAGTTATTGTTGAATTTTTTATTTAAATATTTATGAAGAAAAAAAGCTTTTGTGGAAATTGGAAAGACTCCCTCGACGCTTACTTCTTCGCCATCATCAGATTTAGCCATTGTGTGTTTTCTATGTTTTGAAGAAGCACGCTTTTACATGAGGTTTTGTGGTTTTGCACACGTGATGTCTTAAGTCAGAAATGGCCTTCTTCTGATCCTCCCTCTTCTGCCACTTTTAGAAAATTCTCTTAATACATTTTTTGATGCTCTAGCATCCCACTGAGGGCTTCTTGTTTAAACAACAACAAGAGTCAAGAATGTAAAATAGCCTGCAGGTACTTGATGTATTCCCCTTTTTTCTGTGGGCCTTGTGTAACTGTCACCCCTTTTTGCTACTGCAGTTTTGAAGGATGCTTTGAGCACTGATGTTGTTTACCTTCAGTGCCATTGATTACTAAGGGAACACATAGTATTCCGAATAAGTGGAGAAAGTAAGGGGTTAACTTCTGAAAGAGATGGCAACGTTTAAGAAGATCTAAATCAAAAAGGATTTTTAGGAGGTTTGGAGTTAAGGATGTCAGATGAAGATTTTATATGTGTTGGCTAGCCTTTTCTTTTTAATGTGTCTTTTTTCTTGCATGAATATATCTGCACTTATTGAATAGATTGTACTGTATAAATCTGAATGTACATATTATACTATACATAGGCTTATGGGATGAACTATTCAGGTGCGTGCATGTGAGTGCCACTACGTGTGTACATACAGGAGAAAAGACAGGGAGACGTTGGCCATACGGAAAATATCAACTTTTTTTAATTTTCTTATTATTTCCGACTGAAGGTGAAAGAATGAATTACCTTGATATAAATTAAAGCCTAAAAAAAGTTTCTATGTCAGTGCACTTATTGATATCATTTAAAACAAATGATTTCAATTTTTTCTTTGTGTATGTATTATGTGAACTGAAGGAATAGAGATTTGAGATGTGAATATTTATTGCTAAATTAAAGTGTCCTTGCAGTGAATTGGTCTCTGTGTGCTTTTTACAAAACTCAACATCTGCTTCCACCATTACATCACTATACATAAAGAACTCTTACATCAGTTAACCACGAGACTTATGGAACATTACATATATATAATTAGAAGCAGGCTACTTTATCGACAAATAAAGTGATATGATCATTTGTCTTCATTACAATTGCAAATGTTGCATTGTTACGGCCACAGCATTAAAAACATCCGTTGTGGCTCAGGTTGTGAACATAGACACCGAACAATATGCTTTTATTGAACATCTTTTCAAACTAACTTAACGGGTACAAGTCTGGAGGATGGGCCAAAAGGAACAAAAGATGGAGGCCAGCCAGCCACACCCCTACACTAAAATAAATACATAAGCTGAACTCAGAAAAAAAAAAACACGAAGCTGGGGTAACAGGTCCTCCACCTAAGCTAAGGGCTGCTACACTAAAAGGCAGCAGCGTCCAACCGAGTCAGAGAGGCTGCAGAGCAGATCAGGTGCACCTTCGAAGTGAGGAGAGAGAGAACAAAAGGGGGACCGAGCAACATGACAGATAGACAAACATCCAGTCGCATCTCTATTAAATGATGCAAATGTCATAAATAAGCTACATTGAACTCCACAGTCTTCCACAATACAATAGGAAAAAACATAATTTAATATATAAATTTTTATTTTTTTTAAATAAAGGGATTTAATTTGTATTAATATATATATAATAATATATTATATAGCTCGCCTGAAGTTCTAGTTCTTCTTCTTCTTCTTCTTCTTCTTCTTCTTCTTCTTCTTCTTCTTCTTCGGCGGATTGCAAAGAACTTTAAGGTGCATACCGCCACCTCCGGAGTCGGCTTGACTCGGTTTGCATTTATAAAGAATGCACACGTGTTTAATCGTTAATGTCAGATATGTACTAAGTAAATACATTTGTTCCTGCTCAAGATTAGATTCAACTTTATTGTTATTGCACAGATTACAGGTACTGAGACAACGAAATGCAGTTTAGCTTCCAACCAGGAGTGCAACAAGCAGTAAAGTGAAAAGTAATGTACACAATCTACAGAATAACATATAGAATGAATTGAATGATGAATAAACAGTGAGGGGTATGAATACACACAGCAGCCTGTGAGCAGTATGAACAGTGTGTATGAATATGCTAAGATATATAAAGTATGAAAACGGTAAGCAGTGCAAGTATAGTATAACATATATAGATATTAATTTCATGATGATAAACATTGTGGAACAATGATGAAAAATGTGACTGGAGGGGGCGACGTAAAACTGACACAAAACAACAACAAACTTTTGCCGAGCCAATTGGAGAGTTTCATCACCAGCACGTGGTAAAAACCACCAATGGGTGCTCAGCTCGATATACCAGCGAGTCGTTTCCCACCAAGTATTTCGCTTCCGCAGCCCGTGGAGAGGAACTGCGCCGCCTCGCCGCGCCTCGCTCTCAAGGCTGCGGGCGTCTTTGTCCCGCGAGATTTCAACCTCTCATGTAGGCGAGCCTCCAGAGCAAGTCGGACAAAATGACTAACCATCATGCAACGCACTAACAAGACGTTGATCGAAATTGCGCAGGTCTGCGCAGGTCTTGCTTGTCTCAAACAAGCCTTCAATCAATCAATCAATCAATGTTTATTTATATAGCCCAATATCACAAATGTTACATTTGTCTCAGTGGACTTCACAGTTTGTACAGAATATCAGTATGACAATACGACACCCTCT
>NW_011345482.1:0-8808 GCF_000735185.1 Notothenia coriiceps | reverse complement strand
GTGCGAATATGGTTTATCAACGGTTAGATCAGAACATCGAGGCATAATGTGCACAGTTTACATAGATACTAGTTATATTAAAAAATAGCAAGGCAGTGGCTAGCCATCAGAAAAACTCGTGGTATATATATAAGAATATGTATATTAAAAGTTTGCCATTGAGTTATACAACAGAGGCATCTCAATTCTGTTGTTGGAATTGGGAAGAACACACAATCTATCAAATCCAACCATCTGTCTAATAACCTAATTACCACGCTTGCTATGCGAACAGAAATGACGTCTCAAGTCCTACCCACCAGCTACATTTGATTGTGAAATGAGAATGACCAACCACAGTACTTTTGATAAAAAAATAAAAGTGTTTGTACAAAATTAATTTCTAATATAACGACACAAAACTAAAACTATAGAGTTGATCTGCCTGATTATTACTTGTAAAGGAGGGGATCTCCACAAGTGACTTATGTAAGCAAATCTGGAGGGAAAAACAACATATACATTTATGCAAAATAAGAGCAGATATATTACCCCCAACTAACAAGTTTGATCTCAGGCAGTTCCGCCCTCGTCAATGGACCCATTGTCTGACCTCTGAGAACAGAGTCTACTGCTAATAACGTACACAGCCAAAAGCAGAAAGCAGCAGGCGTGAGGTTAATGTGAATATACGAAGTAACCCAAATGTTTTGCCAGCAAAAAAAAAAAAAAAAAAAATAAAAAAAAGAGTGCTGGCTGAATTTAGAATATACATCATCAAAACTGACCAATGAGCTGCAGGTTTTGCTGTAAAAAGATAGTCTTGAACCAGAACTAAAAAGAAGCGATTCACCTTTTTGTTGAAAGCACATATTTCTTTTTGTCATCAGTTGTTTCAAAACTTGTTCTGGTTGGTCTTGTGTTGCTGTAACAGAGGTTCCTATCAGCCTGATGAGGTGGGCATTGAAGGCTGATGACTGGAGAATGGGGAGGAGGGTTCCATCTCCACCGATGGAGGAGAAGTTCTGAGCAGCGCTGAAAACATTCTACTAGCCCCTTCCCTATAGTAATGCCACCTGCTTCAGGAGCTCTGCAGGGAAAAAAGAAAAGAAAACACAGAGTTCCAGGGATGCGAAAAAGAAAGTCATTCATTAAATTAAGTGGCCAAAAAAAAACGATTTGTGTAAATCGTTTGTAGTTGAACTTGTTTTTATAGCTTTCTAACTAATAACCGAGGGCTGTGTCAGGAGTCATTGTTTGGTTTAATTGCTGTGGGTGATTTCACGGGGATCTGAGTCTTTCACCATTTTCAGGGAGTGCATATGGTGAGTACGATTTTTACCATTTAAAAAAAACCCAGCAATTAACCCTAAACCTCCAGCTGCAGACGTGGTCAGAGAGCTCGTGTGAGTGGGTTTTGTCTTCTAAATTTACGCAACAGTTGTTACTAGAAGGTCGGAGGGGTTCTGGAGGAACTTGAACTGCCTTGGTCTGAGGTCTCTCACACAGCACGTCCAGCAGACTGATCACTGTCATCGCCTCCTGCAGGACCTACAGGGGATCGCAAGCAGGATGGTTGGTCACATGGGGGAAAGGATGGTTGGATTTGATATAACGTTAGGGAAGGCCTCGTCAGTTGGAAAATGCGAAAACAGGTACAGTCAAATGTACTATGTGTACCTCATCCTGGAGGCAGAGCCAGTTGCGAGCGTCAGCACGGCACCCACAACCTTTCACGAAGGAAGTGGCCACGAAGCGAGCCACATCGGGGGTGATGCCCACACTCTCTGAGTCCTCCTCTTGGAGCTGAGCGAATGAGCAGCTCTAATAGAGTAAGAAAGTCTGGAAAAAGAAACACACACAGTAAGCTTTAGGGCACTTTCATCCGTTCTATTCAGCTCAGGTTTAATGTTATCGCAACTAGTGAAAATAAACAGAAACAATAAGTATAATAGCAAGAAGTGCACTCATACAACTTCTAAAACTAAACTCAAAACAAAGTGAAAACTCAAAATCAGGTATAAAAGTTAAAGGGTGTAACATAAGAGCTCTATACAGTTAATATGTATTATCTTTGCCTACATTAAAAGCAAAGTACCATTTCATGGTGAGACATCTCCAGAGTACATGCTCTCCAACCAGAGCTGAAGACTTCGAGGAAAAACTGGTAGCATGAGAACCCTGTACATTTGGTGAGAAAAAAATAATAGATGTTTACCAACAAATCGAAAGATGACAGTGTGGTCATTCCTTGATATGCATTGACAGCTCAAAACAAGCTTGCTCCTACCAACTGAAACAGACACACACTTCTTACATTCACAGTCCAGGTCAGGATTGGTCCCTGCAGAGCTCCATCAGCCTGAGTGCCAGCTGGATGTTCTGCGATCAGACAGCTCCTCCACCCTTGGCCTTCATCCAGACATAGTGTGGAGCACCATGGGAGGGACGTAGTTTAACCGTCTTCTCCATTGGAGCGCCAACACTGAGCCAGCTGCCTGTTCACAACATAATTGGGTGGACTTTATCTGAGGAGCAACCGCAATAAAAATACTGATACAGGTGTTGCATTAAGTGTTAAATGTGGTTTCAATTAAACAATGTTTCGTGTTTGTATAGACAGAGGAGATGTGGATAATATATATGAAGATTAAAAACTAGAGTTTGTTAGTCCCCAATGAGCCCCCCACAAAAGGTTTTCTTGTGGAAATGATGAATCAGTAAACATACTGGGAGCTGCACATTATAGAACAAAATGGACCATATTGTGTGGTTTGACTGGATATTGTAACAGCAATAAGTATTCCCAATTTAAATGGAGAATGATCATTTTCAACCTGTTATTAAAATTATCCTTGAAAAGTATTATTAAAATGAGGACCGGTACAAAACAATAGTGTGTGTGAGCTTAAAGGTAGGGTAGGTAATTCACTTCAGAAACACTTTTTGTTATATTCCATGGAATGCTCTTAGCATCCCGATAGCAATGAATATATTAAATGCTTTGACAATAAATATATACAAATATTTCATCTGTGGAAGCCGTGCCGCTGTAAAAACCCGGCCCGGCTAAAATAACTGGATGGCCTACCTGCCTGTCAGCCTTCCATCTCGTGCACAAACTTATCTCGTGCCCTCATTGGTCATGTGCGCATTCGTTCGTGTGTGTTGGAGAGGGGCTTTGTAAGGAAGTCTGAAGGAAGGGGCAGATTTTTTTCGGCTGCGTACTTTCAAATTCTAGCGCCCTCGAGCTGGTTTCTCCATTCTTACCTACCCTACCTTTAACTGTGTGTATTAAACTAAAACGGAGAATTTTCTGTCAGCTCTGATTTGATTTCTGATTCTTTAAACTGTAGTTTGTGCTCATGTGTTTCATTGTTGGTGTATGTTTGGTCGTGCAGTGAAACTGTTCCTCTGATGGTTCCTCTCTCAGGTGTGGAACTTCTCAACCTGCTGCCACATTTCCATCCCACACTGGAATACTAAATACTCATTCTTCTGACTCTGGTCTAGCCTTTTGGAAACTGAGCCAATATTGACTTACACCTGCATGCCTCATGCAGGACTTCTGCCTGAAATGAAAAAACACTGAGCAGAAAACTAATTTGATCCTAAATATCTTGGTTTCTTCTTTTCTATGGTCACATGGTTCTGTTGTCTTAGATAACACACATCTTATTTATATTTATTTTCTCTTGTATTTATTTGCATTGCATTTGATATTGAGGTATACTAAAAGAAATGGAAAGTAACCAGTTGACATTACTTTTATATTGTGACTTTTATAGTATGATGAAGTTACTGATTACATTTGTACAGGTAATTTGTAATTGGAACATAATACATTTTAACAGTAACCCTCGCTGTTAATGATACCAGTTCTCTCTCTCTCTTAATGTGTTCTTGCATGTGGAGTTGAAATATGATCAGTATTGTGTGTAAGACATACCAGGATGTGAACCAGCAGCAGTTCCTTGGTGTTGCCACACTTGGTGTACAGCAGGTTCTCCACACAGAGGTCTGTTGGGTCGGGTTTAAAGCCACAGCAGTACCTGTCTAGCCGGTCATTTACCTGCAGCAACATATAGAGCACAGGGGTTAGTCGGGAGAGACTGAGGAACTGCTCGGGTTGCATTACACTGTTTGTCTCTGGTAGGAGATTGTTCTCAGCTTGTTAGTGTGTCAGGGACAGATTGTGTCACCGTAATCTGTGCAAGATGCAGTCACAAGACTAAATAAATATCTAGATGCTAGGCTCGGAAAAACTAAATTATCTTAATGTTGTTTGTTTTGTCCACCACTTTATATGGTGGTTGGGCATTATCTTCAAGATAGATAGATAGATAGATAGATATATTAATCCCAAATTGGGACATCTAAGGTGACTTTGACTGGTTGAACCATGGTCACACTTTAAACTGATTTCAAACTATAAACTGAGACCATTTCAAACATGTTGACTGCTCTGAGCGTCCATCGATTTCCCCTCAGAAGAATCTGCCTGTTAGCAGTCTGCAGGAGTGTACATTTCAACTTCCACTCCAATTGTCACCTTATCCAGAGTGTGCCTATCCTCCCTAGGGTGTCCTCCCCTGCTCTGGTGTTTGTGAATGATTCCTTCACGCTGCTCCTCTGCCTTTGGTGTTCAGTTTCCTGCTTTCACAGCCCAGGGAGGTGTTAACAGAGCAGATAGGAACAAGTGTTTGTATTCTTGCTACTCTGCTTCTTACAAATCTTATTCCCGTATTGATTACTTTTTGATATCAGCAAATTTGGCTTCTAAAATCAAAGACGGCACTTATGATGGAATCCTTATTTCGGACCATGCACCAAACTCAAATGGTTGCAAGACTCAGATTTTGTCACGTATCTTGGCAAACAAATTGATTTATATTTTGAGACAAATACATCGGAAACATCAGCATTTATAAGATGGGAAGCTTTTAAAGCATTTATTAGAGGCCAAATTATCAACTACACAAGCTCTAAATCCAAAAAAGCTCGTCATAAAATGACAATGTTGGAATCAAAAATAAAAACCCTGGAGAGTGAGGCCTTTCAGAAACCCTGCCCTAAATTACAACAAGAACTGCTAGTACTGAGGTCACAGTATAATGAATTATCAGCTTCTAAAGCAGTGGCAAGTCTACTAAGACTCAAACAAACATTTTACGATCAAGGAGAGAAGACTGGAAAGATATTAGCGTGGCGCATTAAACAATTACAAATTGAAAGATCTATTACGTCAATACAGAATAACAAGGGAGATAATATAGTCGATCCTTTAGAAATAAATGAGGCTTTTAAAAATTTCTATGAAAAGCTATACGACTGACACAAATTCAGATCTGACGCATCAAAATAACTTCTTAGACTCTCTCAATATACCGAGTATCCCAGCAGAAATCAGACCTAGTTTGGAAAGGGGAATTATCACTTGAAGAGATCTCTAATGCAATTGATAACATGAAATCTGGGAAAGCTGCAGGACCGGATGGCTTACCCATAGATATCTACAAAAAGTTCAAATATAAAATACAATCTCCCCTCTTAAATATGTTGTTAGAATCTTTTAAAAATGAAGTCCTTCCGCCAGAAGCCTTGATTACATTGTTACCAAAACCAGGTAAACCCTGCAATAGATGCGAAAATCTAAGACCAATAAGCCTTCTTAACTCGGATGTAAAGGTGTTATGTAAAATCCTTGCGAAAAGGCTGGAAGGCCTGTTCACAGGGATAATTAAGGAAGATCAGAATGGGTTTATTAAGGGACGCCAAGGGTTTCATAATGTCAGGAGGGTACTGAACATTCTGCATAGTCAAAATGACATGCCAGATACTGCTCTCTTGTCGTTGGATGCCGAGAAGGCATTCGATAGGGTCGAATGGCCATATATTTTTGATATCCTCAAACGCTTTGGATGTGGTAACAATTTTTGTAAATGGGTTAAATTGCTATACACTGACCCTGTGGCAGAAATACTTACAAATAATACAACCTCAAAACCAATTAAGATTCACAAGGGATGCCGTTAGGGATGTCCTCTATCACCAATTCTGTTTATAATGGCAATAGAACCGCTGGCCATAGCTATTCGGTCTCATCCACAGATCTCCGGTATAACTATAGGTCAAACGGACCACCGTTTAGCTTTATATGCTGATGACGTCATCGTGTTTCTCAGGGACTTGGAGAGATCAATTCCAGTATTATTAGAAGTGATAGAAACATTTGGTGAATTTTCTGTTTACAAAATTAATCATTCCAAATCTTCCATATTGTTATTAAACTCCAAAGAGAGAAGTAGTCCGACTGCATCAGTCTCCCAGTTTAAAGTTGCGGAGCATTTTACATATTTGGGTGTAAAAATAGTGCCCCAATATAACAGATGTGGTGAATTCTAATTACGATCCTATTATGGAATCAATTACAAGCACAATTGATAGATGGAAGCCTTTGCCGATCTCTTTAATTGGGAGAATTAATATATTAAAAATGAACATACTCCCCAAGTTGCTGTATCTATTCCAAAACATCCCCCTGCCTCCTCCTNAGAGCAAGGTCGGTGCTGTTCTGTAGGCTGATACTTTAAGTGTGAATCTATACGCCTACTGCCTGCATCTGCTTTATGGTTTTCACTTTCTTTGCTTCATTTGTATGAAGCAAAGAAAGTGAAAACCATAAAGCAGATGCAGGCAGTAGGCGTATAGATTCACACTTAAAGTATCAGCCTACAGAACAGCACCGACCTTGCTCTGACCCTGAGACTGAAGCAGCTAAATGGAATTCAGCCAAGATTCATATTTTTATTGTATGTTATTCAGTGTTATATGTTATGTAAACATTTCTTCCTTAGAAAAGGCATGAATGGCCTCATGGTGCGCTTATGTGTCCTCCTGTGTGTGTGTGTGTGTGTGTGTGTGCGTGCGTGCGTGCGTGCGTGCGTGCGTGCGTGCGTGCGTGCGTGCGTGCGTGCGTGCGTGCGTGCGTGCGTGCGTGCGTGCGTGCGTGCGTGTGCGTGTGTTCAGGTGAGGAGGGCTGATCCCTCCAGACTGGTGTTCATAGACAACGCAGGCAGACCGCAGCAGTCCGCCAACAACCTGAACTTCAGGCTGGTCGAGGGCATTGATGAGTGAGTACAAATGATAGGCTATCATGTTTAAAATAGGGGGGGGAGATATTTATTGCTTCATTCAATCATGCAGGCTCAATACGCTACACCACACAGACGTCAGAAACTCTTCTGGGCTCACCGCAGGCACAGAGAAACACTGATGTAAGGAAATGTTTCACGAATGCGGCGTAATTAGATTTAAATTCCATGCAAAGACTTGAATTATGCGAATTATGTAACTTATTTGTGTATCAGCGAGAGTTGACGTTTTTCAACTTGAGCGAGAAATGGAGTGTGACGCTGCTTGAGTTGGGATGGCTCCTGTCATCACTGACGTCCTTACGTTGGTTCCTGACAAAGCACACATTTAGACCTTTCGCATATCCCCATCATGATGTAGTTATTTTGTTATCCTCTCAATCTGTTTATTACATTTAAATCACAGAAAAATCTGTTCAAATTGGGTTCATCGCGCTTTGGTATTCGTTCAGCCCACTTGTGACGCCCATGATTCAGTGAATATTAATTGACTTTAATTATATTATACTGGACACTGGTCTTCCTTAAAACACAGTTGAAGCGGCAGTCATCCAGGCACGATTCCTGGAGAGGCAATGAAATTCACCGAAATGTGTGTGAGCAAACCAATGCTAGTTTTAAGATGTATCTGGAATTTCAAAAAATGTGTTCCAATACCATTTTACAGCCTCTAGACTCGAGGATTTGACATGTGCAGCTGTATCGAATCTATAGCTCATCAAACATAATGCTGTGTGTGTTGTCAGGTTTCCAGAGAATGCAGTGTCGGTGTTGAAGTCAGCCTGTCTGGAGAGTCTTCTGCTGCGCTCCCTGTACACCGACAGGGAGTTCTGGGACAGCCAGGGTGGTGCCAGCGGCCTCAGGACTCTCATCCACACTGTGGAGCAGAGAGGGAAGATCCTCCTCCAGCACATCAGAGACAAGAAGCTACACGTCAACAGAGACCTGTGACCGGCTGAGCCAACAACTGAAACACACCATGCTGGTTGATAAGCTGATTTTAATGATGACATTTTAATCAAATAAAGATCATACTGCAGCAAAATAGGTTTTGAGTAACAGAAGCCTAAACAATGGTAATGGTTCAGCCAATCAAAGAGCTCAGCAGACACTCAATGTAACGCAATGACAACCTAAGGGTACATGGACCAATCTATCAAAGTCTACTTAAATCACGAGTCATCCGGTTAACAGTCAAATGTGACCTTCAGATAGACCCTCCAGAAAAACGCGGGCAAATATCCTTGATTATGCGGGCTAAATTCCTTGATTATGCGGGCTAAAATCCTTGATTATGCGATTAAACATGCGGGGTTTTATGTGATTTTATGCGGTGAAACTGCGGGAGGTTGCGAAATATGCGGAAAGTTGCTAAATATGCTAAATATGCGGGGGAAAATAATAAATATAAATATTAAATATTGGGCTGTCTTATTTATTCTCTCACACACACACCCTGCCACTAACGTTAAACCCCTTTTACTATTCAATTAAACACATTCAATGTTTATTTATTGTAAAAGCAATTGGGCTATTTTAATCTCACACACACACACACACACACACACTTCTCCGCCTCATTCTGTTTTCATTTACTCGTTCGTTATCTGACCAGCTTCAATCTTGTAGGCTACTCACTTCGTTTCTTGTAGCCCTCGAAAGGGTTTTGGAGGTT
>NW_011345481.1:0-2037 GCF_000735185.1 Notothenia coriiceps | reverse complement strand
TCCACAGCTGAGTGCAAACTGTGCAATACAAGATCTTTACAATCATTTTGGGTGCATTCCTTTTGATCTTTTCCAAGTACATGTATGTACATTAGAGGAAAATGCTGGATAACAAATTCCATAACTTCATAGGCTCTTTCTATGTTATTCACACTTAACTTGATGAAGTCTGGTGCATTTTCCGAACGAATACCCATCCAAACCAGTTTTTTAACTGCAGAGCTAATAGAAATGACGTATGAATCTTTGAAAACATGACCAAAGTTGTAAGGAACACAAATTATTTTCTTTAAGAGGAGTTGTCCAGACTGGAGGCGATGGAGCCATCAGTGTGTCGGATGGGAGTTTTGTGTGTTAGGCCCCTTTCAGAAGGGTACATTTTAAATGTGAACTTTAGAGACCTGTAAAACTAGTGTGAATGTCATTAAAAGTACAATAGAATGAGGGGATTAGATGCAGACCGTGGTGCTGAGTTACCTGAGGTTGAGGTAGGTGAGGGCCTGCAGGTTCTCCAGGCTGGGGGACAATGAACGCATCCCATTGTGGTAAAGACTCAGCGTCTCCACGGAGATGAACTGACACAGCTCCTCCGGCAGCTCACACAGGCGGTTCTTGGACAGATCTGACGACAGACAAAACGACCAAACATTAGACTGGTCCATCAGAGTTGATCCAGTATTCATGCGGCAACCACCCAGAGAACAGTAAGACACCATCGGAAAGTAATGAACAAACTTTCTACAAACTTTTAAACTTGGGATGGAATTTCAGTAGGAATGGGGATAGCAAAATATCTTGCGATTGTTTTAGGCCAGATCTCTTTTTGATTTATGTAGTGGAATTTCAGGAAAGAGAGCTTCAGGTAGGGTGAAGCATTTCATTTTTCATTTTGCACAGCTGTAGAAAAGAGAGCTTTGGGGCATCTTGGAGATTCAGCGGTTAAAAAATCAAAACCATGAACACCAATGTACCATTTCTAAATTGTGTTCCATGTCATTAACCTATGCCCTCATGTTTCCTTTCACTTCCAATTTGAAATAATGGCATTATGCCATTCAAAATAATAATAATAATAATAATAAAGAAGGAGAGCTTTCAAGAGAAAATAAAAAATGTTGCCCTCGAGACAATCAACAAAGAATTTGATGGAATCAAAAACAAATGTTTCCAAACCAAGACGAAAAGAGTTGGGAAAGCAAATGTGGGTAAAGAGTTTAGTTAGATGGGTGCATACGTGAGTTGGAAAAGTACTTCCATATAAGGTTGAGTATTCACCCGAAAGAGAGAAATGTAAATGGCATCAGCAGAGGCCCAGATATCCTGACTGCTGGCACCTTATAATATATTTTGTTACACTTCTATTGCCCGCGGCATGTAACATAAGCTTTTTGTGACCATTTTTTAGTATCCAACCGCCAACAGAGATCTTAACCCAGGTGACATCAATCAAATTCATACTTTGGTTTTATGTTGTGCCGCTTTGAGCCAAACGACAGCATCTACACTATTTTTTAAAAACCACAAGCGTCAGGAACCCACACGGATCTGACAGAATCTTGGCCAACACTCATCCCGCTCTGAGCAAACTGGGTGAGCATTACATTACATTGCATTTAGCTGACGCTTTTATCCAAAGCGACTTACAATAAGTGCGTTCGACCAACAAAATACAAACTTGAAGAAAACAGAATCATATAAGTATATCAGGTTTCATAGAGCTAAAAAATGTCAAGTGCTACTCAACTGACTTTAGATAAGCCAGTCCTTTATTAGTATATAAGTGCTTTGTTAATAGTTCTATCGCTCGAAGTGGAGTCGAAAGAGATGAGTTTTCAGTCTGCCCCGGAAGATGTGTAAGCTATCTGCTGTCCTGATGTCAATGGGGAGCTCATTCCGATTCCACAACAAGGCTATCCTTCGACTCCTTCTGGATCCAAAGCCTTGATTAAAAGTCTCATCGTTTCTTGTGAAACAACAAATCCCCTTTGAACAGCTCGTAGATGTAACCAACGATAGCGTTGTAGTCGGACAGAACCA
>NW_011345480.1:0-2979 GCF_000735185.1 Notothenia coriiceps | reverse complement strand
AAATTAGGGATCCCCCCAACCCCAACCCCACTTCCACCCACACACACACACACACACACACACACAAAAGCTGCACCCCCTACATACTGACTGCCAAGGCTGCTAATGGTGATCGGGGGGGGGGAATTGTTGGCCCTCGGTTGGAGTCTGTAAGTTGTCGTGATTGTTATGTCTACATCAATAACTATGACCTGGGGAAAATGATAATTAATAAGCAAGCAGATTACATGTATTACTAGTATTATTATTACCTTGCAGATAGCTTGCTGATTGTGCAGAGATCTGAGATTGGGATAAGTCACCTGCAGCTTTATAACCTGTGCTCTGCTTCCATGTGTAATTGCTCTGGGGAATTACCTCACACAGCATGCCCCCCCAAAACAAATGTTAGCAGCTCATTTCATTTGAAGGAAAAAGGAGCCGAATGAGCAGAGAGACACACAATGACAATTAAAGCCATCCATCCTGCCCTCTGTCTGGAGGAGTCCCCCCCCCCCTCGCTCTGGGGTGATTTGCTTGAAAGTCTAACACATTCAGCGGTAAAGGTATGTCTTGATTGGAATACCTCTGAAATGTTGAATGTAATGCACTTGTTTGTTTTCTTGTTTTTCTGCATATAGATATCTGAATAAAGATGCTCGTACAGTTCTGCTGTGACTTCTGCACGTCACACAAATCTTCATTTTATCAACTGGGATCATTCGATCAATGCCTGTTTGTAAGCATGTCTAAGGCAGCTAACTAGATTGTGACATATTGAGGGATTCCACCTTGTGTGGAGCGGTCAATACTGCGCTCCTGCCATTACAGTCAGCCTAATAGCTCCAGTTGACATTGGAATGTCATATCTGTGTGTGTGATAGTGTATGTGCTGATGGAGCCCAGATAGTATATTCTGTGAACGAGACCAAATATGTCTCTCCTTTACACACAACGATGAATACAGTTTAATTATCCTGCACATGAACAAAACAATAATCATGTTGCTGGCTGAAAAATCCAATCATTTGCGTGAATAACGTTGTGTACAGTGCGATCAATCCAAAACTGTGTACAGTGCGACATGCTCACCGTTAAGTCATCTTTTAGCTATTTTGTTTCTATAAGTATGTAAATATTCAAATATATCCAAAGATTAGATTGATTCATATTTTGCTGTAAGTTCATGAGGAATCAATGAGGTAGGCCTAGGTGACATTTCTCCTTTTGTTGGACGCTCTCCAACATATTATCCCATAAACATGCAGAGTTGTCGGCCCACAGCTGCTGAGATTGAAGACTCAGAGTTCTGCGTCATGCAGGAGGTAGAAGTTCAGAGACACGGAACATTTCTTGTTAAAAACGTGTTGACCAAAACTTACTGATCTTCAGAGAAATCTGTTTACTGTGTGCACTCTTTAGGACTGTGTGCACTCTTTAGGAGAGTGGCTGGGCCACCTCTCTGGGTCCTGGTTCTTTGGTCATTCTCTCTCCCTCTTGATCAAGTTTCAATCAAACCTTCAGTGTCTGACATCACTCCAATCTGCAGACAACTTCTTGCTGCTCTCCAAAAGTGTGGTTGCGTTCTAGTCACTTTGCTCAGCTCTACTGCTTGTGACAGCTTTCTTCTCCTCCCCATACTCGCTATGAAGTGTTATTGCTCAGGTTAATCTAACCCAGCCCCCGTCGTGAGCCCCTGACATTTGGTTGTTGACGAGCAGTTTTTCCGGTCAGAGTGCTGAGAGCCAGCCCGCTGCCGTTGAAACACAAAAAACGATTTTGCAAATGGGCACTGTCTCCGGGGTGACCCCCCTCTGCTGCAGAACAGTCGCAGCACTGAATTCTAACTGCTCAGAGGGATCTGGCTTCCAGCTACAACTTGACTGTCGCCTGAGATCATAAGGTGGAGGCAGACATCAGTAACAAGGCACCAAGCAGCAGGAGCCGCACACAGGGGCCCGCTGCAACACTGAGGCCACGCTGCAAACACTGACGGGCCCGCTGCAACACTAAGGAAACACTGAGGGCCCGCTGCAAACACTGAGGAGCCCGCTGCAACACTCAGGAAACATTGAGGGCCCGCTGCAAACACTGAGGGCCCTGCTGCAACACTGAGGGCCAGCTGCAACACTGAGGGCCGCTGCAACAGTGAGGCCCCGCTGCAAACACTGAGGGCCCGCTGCAACAGCGAGGCCCCGCTGCAAACACTGAGGGCCCGCTGCAACAGTGAGGCCCCGCTGCAAACCCTGAGGGCCCCACTGCAACACTTGAGGGCCTTCGAGGGGCTGTTTGTATTCATCAATATGTGTGTGTGTGTGTGTGTGTGTGTGTGTGTGTGTGTGTGTGTGTGTGTGTGTGTGTGTGTGTGTGTGTGTGTGTGTCACAAGCAGCGCTGCTCAAAGCGAGGACCAAAAAAGCGAGGACCAAAAAAGCAAGGACCAAAAAAGCCTGGAGGGGCTGAGGGGAAATCTTGGGCCCCCATGACCCCTCTTGTGGCTGGGGCCCAGCTGCGCTGTGCATCTGCCAGCTAGAGGACAGATCTGTCCCCAGCCACACACAAACAATGTTAAAAAGACACTCACAAACAGACTAACATGTGTACCCATGTGTCTTTCTCACACACACACACACACACACACACACACACACACACACACACACACACACACACACACACACACACACACACACACACACACACACACACACACACACACACACACACACACACACACACACTCACACACACACACACACACACACACACACACACACACACACACAAAGGGGACCCCTGCTGTTGTAATTAAAGGTGTCCTTGACAATGAGAGTGAGAGCTTTCACACTTTTGGAACCTTGAACATCAGGACTTATTTTAACACACACTACTTTTTCTTCTACCCACCATACTGTACCTGTCCACATCAACATCTGGTCCACAAACACACATGCACACACACTTGTCAATCCTCTTGCCTGTTCTGTGTTTAACGGGGGTTG
>NW_011345479.1:0-2167 GCF_000735185.1 Notothenia coriiceps | reverse complement strand
AAATAATCTGTGGAACCTCAGCTTTAATCAGATATATTGTATGTGTAGCTACGATAAGTAATAAGGGTATCTTTTATCTTGAGTTCTGTGCCAAAGTGCGTTAGCATTTTTCGTTCAGGGGTCATTTAGATGCTTCTTATGAGACTTGTGTTTTGGTAAAAATGGTTTGTATCGTCAGTTAGCTGAGATTCTTCCCGTTAATCTGGTATAACACATGAATAGGTTCTTAAATATTAAGATGCCCTGAGACACAGTGTCGTAAAAAAAAAGCCCCGCCGAGGGGGGCTTTGGGGCTTAACAGGTTAAAAGACACTTTATGTATCATTGTATTAAAGTTACATACAACAATGTAGAAACTGAGCAAATACGTACAATCATCATAGTCAGGCCACAGTTTGCCACACACTGTGGTCAATTGTAAGTGTATTATCTTTGTAAAACGTGTTGAAGTTAAGACAAGTGAATGATTATTTCGACCGACAGTCTTTGTATGATGCCAGCGTTCTGATAGGGCTTTCACTCATACAAACACTTTAATACAGTATCTATCAGGCATTTACAGTTTTTAATCTATCTGACTGAGAAAAAAACATGCAAACAGGCAGAACAAAAAGTCAATATAGCTTGGCTTTATACTTAATACTATAATAATTAGGTAACTTTATAATGTTATACTTTTGTTCTGGTTTTGTTTAGAGGATTTGCTTCATACTGTCATCTCCTCCCGGATCTCTCTTAAACAGCTTTCTGTTTTGGTTCCTTTTCTGTGCCACCCTTCAGACTCTTTTAAAATTCTGTCAGTTACTTGAAAGTTATTAAATAGTTGCCCAAAATGTATATTTGTAGTCCTCATATGTCCCAAACAAGAAAGATTAAATTGTCTTGTGTGTTTTGCATGTGCGTGTGCCTATGTGTTTAGATCTAAAGGATTTTTAGTCTTCGGTTGATTGTCTAATAATTTGTTTTCTTGGTTTAGTTGTTGATTCCTAAGGGGAACCCTTTCTACATTCAAACACTACAACAAACAACAAATCAAACCATGTATCATAATGTGTATGCTGGTGTTAAGCTGCTTGGAACAGCCCTTCTTTTATTCTATAAGCTGCTTATTTAAAACCGTAGTCAAGTTTATTAATATATGCAATAAATTTGCTTTATAAATAATACAAATTCAAAAGGCGTAAATCATGAAATTACAAAAATATATATGATAACAACACATGGTAAAATTGTGCTTAATATTTCAAAAACATATAAGATATGATAAAAACAAATATCCTAAGAAGGTATAATAATAAAATAGAATAACAGAATAAGGTATAAATAAATGAGGGTACTACTAAGACTTAATGTGCTTGAAAATCAAAACAAGGGAAAGCATTACACAAGACACAAACAAAAGAGGTCAGATAAGAAGGTAGTACATATATAAAACAAATAATATAAAAAAATATTGACACTTACTCTAAAATAAAAGTTGTACCTGAAAAAAATAGAGGTAGATGATGCCGTACAGAAGGACAATAATGACTGAAGACTATAAATAGATATTTTGTAAAATCAAAATGAGAAAATGCCTCATAGCTGGACTTGTTACCGAGAAAGATCCTGCAGTAGATTCAAAATTCAACCATTATTCAAGTCTCATGTGCTTGAGATGAGCAGTGAACACAGATCCTCCCAGCTGTGAGCCACACACACACATACGCACGCACGCACGCACGCACGCACACGCACGCACACACACACACACACACACACACACACACACACACACACACACACACACACACACACACACACACACACACACACACATATGCACACACTCCTCCCCCACTTTTTCCTCTTCCACTTTGCTGAACAGCCTACAAAGATACAGCAGTAGGAGGTAGAAGGACTGGTGCTAAATCCAGACACGTGATATATCCAGCCCCCTCGCCACTCATGCTTATTTCTCCCCTTAATATCCCTTCATTTCCCCTTCTCAGTTCAAACTACCCCCACACGTCTCTGTCAGCTGGCTCGTTCTTCACCAAGAAGAGCTCTTAACTGCTGGTCTTCCCACTTTAGCTTGACGGATGCTCCTTTCATTCAGTTATTCCCATTAAAAACACACACACGCGCGCACACACACACACACACACACACACACACACACACACAC
>NW_011345478.1:0-2563 GCF_000735185.1 Notothenia coriiceps | reverse complement strand
AAAAGTAATAGCCATTGATTCCCGATCGAGCTGAACGTGTTGATGTTCGAACGGAGTTTCTGCGATGTGGAATGTGGGAGCAGAAGAGGGACAAAATAACCCGGTGGGATAGAAATAAAGAATTTCGTGCGTAGAAGAACAAGTAGTTAGAATGCTGTATCAGCATTCCAACTAAATTACATTATTAACTATGCAGAAATTACGTGTTGTGTCTGTATGAAAGCTGCCCTCTTTTATCAGTTAAATCTTTGATTTTTTTCAATGGAGAGGTGAACATCTGACAGTTGACTAGTCTGAAGCATGGTAAAGGTTTTCTCTTCGGTGGCCATGCTATCGATCGGTCAGTTTATAGGACAGAAAATGAGGCCAAACGAGGAAAGACAAAGGCAAAAATGGCAGGTTTAGTCGGTAAACAACTCATCAACCCTGGGGTGATGGATAAACACCGTACTGCTGATTCCTTCATTCCAGCTGGAGCCTTGCTCCCTCAATCTGTGCGGCCTCCAGAGAGACTGCAGCTGTCACACAGTCCCTCTGGAGGCCAATTGAAATGGTTTGACCTTGAGAGAGTAGATTGAACTAATATGTCAGTTGAGGGCCAAGCAGAGATTTCACCTTCCTAATGGAAAGCTTCCCGAGAGCCGGCTGAGTGATGGCTCGGTGTAAGGTGCCACCTATTTGGCTTAATAAAACTCTGAGACATTAGGGATGATAGCCTTCCTGTGCACCCCCGTAAGCAGATAAAATGTGTGCAGCCTCACAAAGACATGCAGACACATCATTCCTTTAAGACACTAGACCAGTATTTAAACAAAATCAGCACACTGCCACATGAATCACATAGCCAGACTGAAAACACTCATGTCTCTGCAAGACTTGATTACAGGTCTCTGTAAAATAAATAAGATATATGTATGAAACTCATTTAGAACACTTCCACCAAAACAAAAACAGAAGAACACATCATCCAAATTCTCAGAGTTCTGCACTGGTTCCCAATACCTCAATGAATTATCTTCAAATGTGTGCTATTAACATACAAAGCACTGAATGATTTTGGGACCACTGTACGGTACTGACATGCTCTTCGGTTACAGGACACGTTTGTCAAGAGTGTGTGATGTCTTCATCTTTCATTTTGACTCTGAGAAGAAGCAGAATAGGGTTTGTTGAAAAATTGTGTCAATGAGCTTTAAGTTCTGAGGAATGCATTGTCTGTAGCAAACACCCCTTCTTAAATAAAAAAAAATCCCATTATTTCAACCTCAAAGATAGGTTTACAATTTAAATCTGACACAGACAAACTGTATTTAAAAACATATGGTTTCTGTCAAACACAAGAAACACTCTTTGGCATACAGTTGGGATAATTTTCACAAGTACTTGGGATGCAGTGAATGAAGTCATGGTGAATAGATGCCGGTGAAAACATCTGTCAAGGAAAGGAAGTTAAATGATGTGCAATGTCAACATTTTAAGTTAATATTCCCCAAATTATGTATACATTTGTTCCAAAAATCAATCTAGGGACCAAATGTGGTGTTGGAAATTAACAGGGTTCTGTCTAAACTGTAAATCTGGAAAATGACAGTACATTTTACCTTTGAACATTTCACAGGAAAATGTATTTATAAAACTAAATAATATCCAAGAACCATTTCATTTTTTTTATCCAGGAACTGCATTGTCAACATCAAAACAACTTGATTTTAACGCAAACCCAACCTTAATGTCATTATTTAATAATCTAAAAAAATCCCTCAAAGATGTTAATATACCAGATTTGTTAAATGAACGTGGTGAATGAAGAACTGGGGGGTTAATGTACTGTAAAGGCCAGTGATTCAACCCTCAGCCCCTGCGGTCAACATGTCTGTGTGTCCTGGCAGTCTATGGTAGTGACGTGTATGTACGTTGCTTTGGATAAAGGCTTCATAAAAATGTACAACATTTAACATACTTTTCTTTTTATAGTCTTCTCAGCCATTCAGTGAACTCAATGCAGAAACCTTGGTGTGCTTCCTTTTCAGATTGTCTCTCAAACTGAAATGTCCTTGGAGCCAAGGTTACCCAGAGTCAACCGGGGGAGCACAAGTAGCTGATACAGCAACCTCATTTCCAGATACAGGTGGAGCACTGAGACAGCAATCCATCCTGAGACAGCAATCCATCAGCGCTAATATGTTTGACTTCCCCGATCAATCGATCCGTACAGTACTTGTGGTCTAAAAGAAAAAGCTCTTAAACTAGAAAATGCATTTCCTGCAGAAAATGCGTGTGAATGCTGTAAACTGTGTACATTTGTTGCTGAATTTAGCTGTAAATGCGGAAAAAGCTGAATACAGTATGTTATTAGCTGAATGGTAGCTGCTTTTAGATACAGAAACCAAGTAAGTGTGTTGCTGAACTTAGCAGAGAAATGCAGTAAAGTGAAATGATTTGAATCAAAATTGTTACAGCTCAAATGCATTGCAATGACTTTGTTGAAAACTTGAAAGTGAAATGTTAAACTGGAAGAGTAGGAAAAATAGTGAAGAAGCTTAATATTTAAAATAAAAGGTTT
>NW_011345477.1:2598-4125 GCF_000735185.1 Notothenia coriiceps | reverse complement strand
CGGGATCAACTCCTGAACAACAACAAAAAGCCTGCGTTTTATCCAGTTTGTACACAACGATGGAGAAACTTAACAAGCAGCAGTGGTCCACTGAAGAGACCAGCTACCTACTGGGAATCTGGTCTTCCGAAGAAGTACAGAGGAAGCTGGAGCACAATCGGCCATTGTTGTTGTTGTTGTCGGTGTCAGCTGTGAGGGGTTTCCGCGCGGTTTGGCTTTATGAAGTAGGCACGCAAACGGTTACGTCATGACGCAAACAATGACGCAATGACGCAGCACCAGTCGGACTCTGGGCAGTTTTGAAAAGAGCCGGAGCTAAAACGAAGAACCGGTTCTGAACCTGAAAAGCTCTAGCACGGAGCTTGAACCGGAGTTGCGTTGGTGTGAATGAGGTAAGTGAGAGCTTAGTGTGTTCTTCTTGTGGTTCTATCCTCAAGTGCTACACCTTTGGAGAGAGGGTGTTTATTACACAGGCAGGTCCTTAAGGCTGGTTCTAGGACAGTCGTAATAACCAACCTGCTCTATGTAAACCTGGTGGGACCCGTTGCTCTCATTATATCCCCATACCTACACATCATATATGCCCCTTTCTCACCCATGTGAACTGTTACAGTGTCAGACCTTTACTATGAGTTATTTGGAGAAACCATTATCGAACATTACTGGGGATGCATTGTTGTTTAGGTCTTCATTATGCTGTGGATGTAGGACAAGGGCAGAGAGAAATTCATCTTAATTTCTTCACTCTTGTTGAAGTGAGCCTTCTTATGTTTTCTATAGGCATATTTAACATGTACATTGGAATGATAAGTGCTGCCACAATCAGGGACCCTGAGACATAAATCAGTGTGGAAACAAACTGGTGTGTTCACAGTATGAAGAGACTGATGTGATAAATAACTTAGGTCTTCGGTTAGATGCCTGACATAAGGTATGTGGTTAACACAATCCAAAACATTTTCACGGTTTTGTTTTCGACATTAAAATGTGTCATGAAGTGATGAAGTTTTGTTAATAGCAAAAACTACATCAGCACAAGCACAATCATACAATGGAGTAAAACACTGATGGACAATCCCAATGCTTTTTGTGGAGGGAGCCCTTGCGAGGCCAATTTCTGAGTCGGCCCTCAAAAATACGTCATCACTGCACCACTCTATGGATGGTCCATGAGGCAAGAAGTACGGTGGTGTTCAGAAAGTGTTTTGAAAGTGTTTGAAGCACACACTGATTCAGCATACACGTAGGCAGCAGACACCTGTTGTGGAAGTGTGTCAGGAGCAGAGCTGTCAATCACCCTTTCTCTCCTGTCTCTGAGGCCACCCCCCTTCCCCCTTTATCCATCTATTATCCCTCTCCTCTGTCTGCCCATCGCTGACTCTCAGACTCCTACACACACACACACACACACACACACACACACACACACACACACACACACACACACACACACACACACACACACACACACACACACACACACACACACCACACACACACACCAACCCCTCTCTGTGGCATTTGTTA
>NW_011345477.1:0-1948 GCF_000735185.1 Notothenia coriiceps | reverse complement strand
GTGTGTGTGTGTGGTGTGGTGTGTGGTGTGTGGTGTGCTGTGCTATACTATAAGATATACATGCTAACAACACAATGGTCTGGTGCTGATTGAGCACTTGCCAGTTAAATTTTACAGGGGTGGGGCACGACTTGAGTGGGGATGGCGGGGAGGGAGGCTGGGAGAGGAATATGGTGCAACGGTAGTGTGACTTTCTCTGTCATTTTCTGTCTGGCCGCCTGAAGGCTTTTTAGTTCGATATATTTATGTCTGCTTCTTAATTCTCGTCCCCCTAATCGATGTCTCAGAACACGGGTAGTGCTGCCTGAGGCAACAAACACTTTACTAGCTGTTAGTCAGTAAATGAGTTTGCCATTATGTTCAAACTCAGGCAAAGACAATTATTTAAAAGGCCTGCACAATGGCAAATTGTTAATTATGATTAATCCATTTGTTTGCCTTTATTTATCATACAGCTGAAAACCATGCAGCAAAGGGCCACAGCGGTACAGGAGGCCCCGCTCTCCAGACGAGATAGATCATTGTGATTGACATCACAGTTATTTATCACAATTATTGATTGCTATGAGGAACTACATACAGTATTTGTCATTGTTTTCAAATTTAAATTTATTATTTGACTTTTTAGCACTTTCACAAATACTCTTATTTGCACTTACATATGAGCTCAATTATTTAGTTTGTATGAAAATAAAAGCTAAAACAAGTCATTCTTTAGAGGAATTCAGAGCGCTTTCCTTTTTGCCTTTCTGCTGTCTGTTGTTCAGACAGACAGCAGCAGCAACACTCAGAAAGGTTTCCTATGAGCTGAGCAGAGATTTAAATCAATACTTCAGTTAACTATCTTCATTTAATTGTGGGAAGCAAACACTGATTTATCACACAGGAATCTGTGTTGGTCAGACGAAACAGGTTGGCTACATACAATCCTAGTAATCCTAATCATTTGTGTCATATTGAATGTGTATGTTGTGTTTATATTATGTTGTTTCTATACAAATCTTTGGCACTTTTGTCCCTCCTCTGTTGCTCTGAGTTTTCTTTATTTTCTTCCCAATAATTGTGGGGATTCTTTTGCAGAGTTTTTCTTTCATCCGCTGCGAGGGTCTTAGAAGGTGTGTCTTGAAAGCTTCCAGTAACAAATGTCTGATGTTCGGCTGAGTAAATAAATGTGCTAATTAAAGTAGACATGTTTGGACCATCGAGTTCTGGTATAATGATGGATATTCGTCACTCTTTTTGGTATGAAATGTAAAGAAAAATACTTTTAAATGAAAGTTATCATCATCTGCATTCATTTATATTAACCTTCTTTAGCATCTGCACTGAAGTGCATGTCTATCAAAACATGGACATGTGTTGTGTCACTATTTCTGCCATGATGCAGGTCAGCCATTCGGCCCACAGCAGCTTCTCCCAGAGCTGCCCGGCGACAGAGCTCGGATTTAAAAGCCATCAGAGGTGTTTTGCCTCTGCCACGCTGACTCTTCCTCAACCCTCACCAGGTTTATCAGCCCTGAGACAACCTGAGCACCTGGGGGGCATAGACATAATAAGAGGGGGAAATGTATAGCAAATAAAAAGACACAATCTGTGTGGGGAAGGAGATGAAAAAAGAGAAAAAGAGCATAAAGGGAGAAAGAAAAGGAAGGAGGAGAGCAGGGGCGGTAATGCAGCAACAAGGGACCTCTTTAGACTTCACTGTGGGTCTGGCCTGCAAGTGACCCTGTCAACAGTGTGTGTGTGTGTGTGTGTGTGTGTGTGTGTATGTGTGTGTGTGTGTGTGTATGGGGGGGTTGAATCAGTTGTTTGTGGCTGACGACTGTGTCAGCTATCAAGATTGAATAACACACACACACACACACACACACACACACACACACACACACACACACACACACACACACACACACACACACACACACACACACACACACACACACACACA
>NW_011345476.1:0-2329 GCF_000735185.1 Notothenia coriiceps | reverse complement strand
GCTGTACAATAGCTGCCCACTGCTCCTAGTGCTAGACTCCTGGTGCTAGGATGGGTTAAAGCAGAGAGCACATGTCACTGTGTGCTCTGCATGTGAGACCACTAAAGAGGGTTCATCCCATTCTATCTTTTAGTCTGAGCATGTTAAGACTCTTTAAGAGATGCATTGCTCACATGTTAACACCACTTAAGGCCTGGCTGTATATGGATCTGTAGGAACCTTTAAATAAAGTTGTATTGAAGCACCTTTGAGTCTTTGTTTTGTTAACTTCTGTCTGTCCTCAGGGCGCCCCCGGCAGCAAAGGACCTCGAGGAGAAAGAGGAGATGCCGGTCCTGCTGTGAGTCCTTCTTCTTCTCTTGTCTCCAAAACGCTGCTTTACCTGTTTTAATTACCACTGAAGAAGAGATCCATGGGAGTTTGTATTACCTGTCTGTCCATTCATGCTCCAAATACAAACTAATGTCTTCACAGATAGTATGAGTCAAACAAACATGTCTTATCATATGCCTATGAAAAAATTATCAAAAGGAAAAGAACAAATATATATATTAGAATACATCCTCAAGTCCAGTCTACAAGTTAATGCAATAAATCGTAGAAAAACGTATATATACTTACACATACCCAAGAACAGCCGATATGCAGTGGGACTTGTCAGATTTTGCATCTCACTGGAGGTCTCTGAACATCTGCCTCCACTTACTCCCTGTGTCTGAAGTCCTGGAGAGATGAGAGCAGGACCCTAATCCCTCCTGAATTCAACTTCGCTCTTATTTTCTTTTATTGTCTTCTCGTCAGAGGCCGATGGGCCCGCGAGGAGAGAACGGGCCCCCAGGAGCCATGGGTCTGCCCGGACCTCAGGGGCCCAGCGGACTGTCCATACCTGGAGAGGCTGTAATGCTAGGCCACACACACACACACACACACACACACACACACACACACACACACACACACACACACACACACACACACACACACACACACACACACACACACACACACACACACACACACACACACACACACACACACACACCATGTATACATCACTTCAGGGGACATTACATTGACTTACATGCATTTCCTGGAGACTTACCCTTACCCTAACCAAGTCTTCACCCTAAAATTAATGATTCCCCTTATTATTACTTTTTATTATTATTGTATTTTGTGTCCATGTGTAATTTGTTATTTATCTATACTTGTAAATGCTCCTTATTGTCTTCCGTGTATATGTGACACTGTACTTGTATGCACTTTAACCCTTGTAACTCCTATATCACTAAATAACACACATCTTCACCGACTTGACCAAAAATGTGCAGCGTTTGCTAAAAGCAATGCATGAACGAAACGCTTCGGATACAAAATGCTGCAAGAAGTTTGAAACACAACTGAACCACGCGTCCCTTTTTAGTGTCCCTGTCTTCAGCGTTTTGTTTGTGCAGAGCTTCTAGTTGTGTTTCGGCACATTTGAGTTTATATATTTGCATTGTTGCGCGTTTACCCTAATGCTTTGTGCCGTTGTACCGTGTTTGCACTTGTCGGCCACTGTAGGAAACAACATAAAAGAAAAGTGCTTTTAAAGAACTATTGGTTTACGATTGGGTTAATAATGTGTGGAGTAAGTTTACTTTAAATCAATATGTTAAGAGTGAGCAAAGGCAGGGCGGTGTTACAGTGTGTAGTGCGTTGGTTGCATACAGTAAATAAACAGTTTCTGAATTTCAATAAGCTGTAAAATACACCAAGGAACAAACAGATGCCTCCGCTTGAGGCTCTCATCAATGAAATGTCAGCTCCTGACACTGAGACATTATTTGTGAATTTACAAAACAAGTGCAGAGAGGTGACACGTCCCTTATGAAGTGTAGCTGAGAGCTGCTCTGTCCCATAGATGATTACATTTCAGCTGTGAAGCCTTTCAGGAAGGTGACTTCAATCACTTTATATATATTTATATAGAGCTTTTAATTCAATATCAGCTAGCGTTTCTTTAGGAGGGACTGTCAGGTTTTTCAATGATGGCTTCAAATATTGAAGTTAAAGTTTTGAAAAAGTGCTGCAGGCAACAAACACCGCAAAACTGCTGCAGGGAACATCATCAACTTTTTTTAGTTCATAACAAGAAAGCAAAACTTTATACAGTTCTGGTCGGATTGATCAACTGTTTTAAAGAGACCTTGTTGTGCTTTTTGGTTTTCTCTTCCTGGAGTGTTCTATAGGTTTTGGTGCATGTCAACGGTCTGCAGAGGCTAAAATCAATCCTGAACATAGTGACATCACTGTGTAACACTCGCAGTATACCATTGCCTAGCACTCCAA
>NW_011345475.1:0-2068 GCF_000735185.1 Notothenia coriiceps | reverse complement strand
GTAAAATATAAGAAAAAGAAAATCTGCTTACAGTTCTGTTTCATATGGGTGTTGAGAGATGTATCCATATCTCTTAATTTTGCTCTCAAAGTGCACCAGATTAATGCTTTTAACTTCAATATTTAAAAAATAAATAAAAAAGGTTACGGTGCAAGTTTCCAAAGAAACACATGGAAACCTCGCTGAGCTCCAAAAAGAAAGGCCGCCATAAGAACGGAAATGATTTGAACTGACCTCAGGACCGGAGGTTTTCCTGCTGGTGCAGCTGACAGAATCATAAAAGAAACAAATCAGCAGCCTGTCAGCTTCTGTCCCTTTATAGTTTTATGAACTAACTAACGGAGAAATTCTGACGAGGTGCAAAGCTTCTCTTTGGGTTTAATCTGTAAAATAAATAGCTGTGACGTCACCGGTGCTTCAGCAGGTCAAATCCCGCTGACTTGCATCAACATATTGATACAAATCTGAATAGTGTTTCTGTGTGAGCTTTTATTCAACAGTTTTCTTGAAATTTAGTTTAGTGGCTATGTTGGAAATACATTAAAATAAAAAGTTTGAAGTGTAAGCATGGCTGAGATGGAAAAGTTGGTGATCGATAAAGATCGATGAGGAGACAGCAGCCTTCTTCACATTAATACATGAGACAATCTTAAATGCCATATGCCCACTAGGCTGCACATCCATTCAGAAATGTTAATGAAATTGCATTATGTACAGGTGCAGTATCTACATTAAAGGTAGCAGAACATTTGTTAAGTATTTAAATGTCTCTTTTAATAAGAGAATCAGTTAGTTAGATTCTGGTCATGGCAGAGAAAGTTTGTGTAATTGAGGAAGATGACTGCAATCTGAGGAGCTTTACACATCCGGATATTGACGAATAAAAGAAAAATAGCCTGTGAATAATTGCGGATTTCATTTAGCCAAATGCACTGAGCTGACTGAATAATGGTCTCTCTTGTAAACAGTTACGTAAACAGTGTTCATGTCTAGGGATTTTATTGTTAAATGACAAAAAAGGATCTTGCATGTGCATCCTTTGTCAAGGTTGAAAGGAGTTATTAAGTCTTACGAAACTTTTTGCAGTGGGTAAACTGAGAAAACTTCAGCTAAAAAGTTGAGCCACATTCTGTTGAAAGTATTCATGACAAAAACAACAGTTCGGCAGAGACATGCATGCAAATGTATTATTTTTAGGGCCGGGACTCAATTAAAAAAATGTATCTAATTAATTAGAGGTTTGGTAATTAATTAATCGAAATTAATCGCATTTTTAATCACATATAAATATTTGACCTGAGAACAGTGAGAAGATGTCAATAAAGTGTGCCGTCACACAGAGGTAATTTGAATTGCTTACCGAGGTCCAATGATCCCCAGTCAGGGCAACACATTCGGCTTTCTCCAATAAATTCTCTTTATCTTCCTTTTCATTGTCATTGTCATTGTCATTGCTGGATTCTTTTTGTCACTGTCTTTCTGCATGGCAGCTCATATGTTGTGTCAGACGATGCAATCTGTAGTACCTTTTGCAGCCCCTTATCTTCTACCACTCCAAGTGGTCTACAGTCGAGTGCAATCCAGTGAGCTGGTTATTTTTTCAGACGTGGACTTAGTTATCCTGGCCCTGAAACCAGTCATCTGGTTGAGTGTGGGTTGGGTGTGGGTCATACTTGTCAACCCTCCCGATTTTCGCGGGAGACTCCCGATTTCATTGCCCTCTCCCGGTTTCCTCCCGGGGTCATATTTCTCCCGCATTTCTCCCGATTTCTGACAAAATCAGATTTACACACGACTGTTTCCACTCGGACTTTAATACAGCTACACCATTGTTTGGTTTCCATGGTAACACGTCTCTTTAGTAGCGCGCGCAACTCAAAGTCTGAGAGGGTGAGGCAGATATTCACAGAAAACAGAACGAGAATCGACAACTACTCTACTCTCTGCTCACTCCTTTCCTGTAAAATGCAGGTCCAGTCCACACATATGCTCCATCAAGGACGGTGCTTCAGGCCGCAAGGCAGTGCAATTACAACTACAATAAGCATGTTAATGTTAATCTAACAGA
>NW_011345474.1:0-4595 GCF_000735185.1 Notothenia coriiceps | reverse complement strand
TGATATATTTTCATGGGGCCCAAAATCCCTGGTGTGTATGGCCAGAGGGCAGGACCTATAAACACATTTACTACCAATAGCATTGTGAGGCTGAACAAAAGGACCTTTTAAAAAAACAAAATATGTACTGACTTTTTTAGGACAGCTTAAAGGTCCCATTTCATGGCCATTTCCACTGATCACAATTCCATTGTTGAGGTCTACGAGAATAGATTTATATTGTGCAATTTTCCAAAATCACTTTGGTTTCTCATACAGCATCTCTGTAAACTACGTGAATTCACTGAATTTCACTCTGCCTTTAACGGCTCGTTCTAGCTCCAATAGCTCCAGCCCCCACCCTCCCTGTGAGCACAGTGTGCTCTGATTGGTTGGTTCACGTTGTGAATCGCGCTGAGCTCCGTGGAGGTGTGGTTTCTTTGTTTAGCGATACACATCGAAACACAGCCAAACTCATCCTGAGCACACACAAAGTCACAGCCGAAGTAAAAACAATAAGTGTGGCTTGATATTGAGTAAGAAAAAAGTTGATAAACGCTGTGAGAATGGGTCTGCAGAGAGAATTTCGGCGCGATCCCAACTGTCTGTTATCAGCCTGTAGCCAGGGAGGAGAGATCAGCAGAGCTGCATGCACTGTGTGTATGAGGAAGTCCGTGGATTGGTCAATTTGTACCAATCAGCGGGGGCTTAACGTAACGGCTCCGCGGACGTAACGTAACACGGATTGGTCCATTTGGTTCCGGAAAACGCAAGACATCATGAGTTACCCGGAAGAATCAATGGATAGTGACGTATCTCCAACGAGGCGTTTTGGGGAGGTATTTTCTGTGTTAGAGTTTTACTCGCTACAGGGTGTACTTTGAGGGTTTTGACTCTTTGAACCTTCATAACACACAAGGGGACGGGTAATAACCGGAAAAGCATGACATGGGAGCTTTAAAGTAATGTTGTAAAATTACAACCGGGGGCCTTACAGGGTTAAGAGCTATTGTTTATTGTTATTTACTTTAAGATGTTTATTCTTAACCTATCATTTAATTTAAAGACTCTTATTTAAATCATGTGTGTGTGTCTCTGTATTCCTGATTATACACTGAGAGAATGAGCTCATAGGGCTGCTGATCACCATAAGCTAAACAGTCTGTATATTGCATTACATTTGTATAATGTAAGCTTGATACTCTGCCTGCGGGAATACGAAAAAGATAGTTAGATATACTGAATTTTATTTGATCCATTCCACCACTTAATCCCAAATAATGTAGAGGTGTGTTGTAGGTGCCTTAAATAACCCCTTATTTTCTAGTGAGATGTATTTTTATGTTCATATAATAGTGATTTCAATGCCAGCCCAAAATGATCACTGGTTCCATCCTGGCCACCCCACTGAAAATGTCCTGGCTCCACCACTGCACAAAGGGAGGGGACATAGGAATGCACATCTCTGCGAGCATTAGGAATGGCATACAGCTGCAGTACAAACCAGGCAATACAAGAAAGGATAAAGAGAAGCATTATCTTGTCAGTACATCCACATAGGAAGCTAATTCAAATGCCAATGTATTCATACACTGCTGCAAAGCTGAATGTATTATCATTAATGTAACTTTTTAAAACGATTAATCGAATTTAGTTAGGGACTTTTTAAGACATTTTATTGAACACATGACATATTGCAGTTATTTGCAAACTGATACTAATTATACTTGTGTTATTATAAACAAGATCCTATGAGTAAACCAAAACCAACAAGTTCTGCCTTTGCAATCATCCCTGATTATTTATTATAGTTGTATTTTAAATCTGTTATGTGGTGGAGCAGCCCTATGTCCTGAGAGTCCTGTTTGACTAACACATCCAATTTTTTAATCTGAGGCATAACTTTATATATAAATATAATATGTATAAGTGTCCTGTCAGAGCTCCTTTGTGTCTTTCCATTTCATGTTAGATGTTGTTTTGACTCACTAGATGTAGGGTTTGTGTAAATGTCGAGACATTGGAAGAGATAGTCAGTGACTTGCTGTCCATGGGGAATCATCTTCAGCCTTGGTAACACCAGGTGTGCAATTTTAGAGCCTCTAAGATTTCCATATAACATATTCCCATCTTATTTGTAATTTCCACTTGAAGGTAGCTTCTAATCATGGCAAATCAGAAAAGATGCGACAGTGGCATTAAAAAGAGACTCAGTGAATTTTCTTTTAAGTAGCTCCAATGGGATCACTCTGGGCCCTCACCTCTGCAGTCTAAGTCTGCATTAATAAGCGGATATACACTTTCCACTTGGCAGTTATTGCTTGTGACATCCTCTTATGTTAAATGTCTTCTCTTACTCAATCCATAGGACACAAAAGGGTGTTTGAAACCTGTGCTCACCCCTGAATATCAAAGTGGCATCGCATCAAATCCGACTGACTGCAGCTACACATTTCTATTACAGGAGATAGCAGGAACAACATGTTTTCACTAGAGGTCATGTGTTCTCTTCATGTGAACAACTCTTTTCCTCTTTCATTAGATGTAATTACTGGTGACACCTCAAACTCGGCAGGAGAATTACAAAAAAGATAATGTCAAGTGAGACAGAGGGTCTTGAAGGAAAAAAGACGCATTTGACCGTTAAGGAAGAACTGTATTGCTGCACTAATTCTATTACGTGGAAGGAAGATTTAGTGAATATAGCCAGTGATCCACAGTTAATAGGGGTGACAGAGATCTAGCTAAAGGCCAGTGGGCCGGCAGGAGGCTGGCCGGTTTCCGTGACAGCTTCCTTCAGCTGCCTGACAACTGCATAACAGCCAAAGAATAACCTGAGTGGTCAGTTGGAAAGAGCCACAGACAAATAAGCCGGTTACTTGACAAAGACCCTTGAGATAAGGCTCCTACATTTGTATTCCAAGTGGAAAGTGGGGTGGGGGCTAATGTAATTGAAAACTGTTGGGGTGTTGGGGGTCAGCAAATTCAATAGACTCTGGAAAAAACGTGTTTGTGTTCCGAGCAGCAAGTGAAGTAGCAATAGTCCGGCTGAGCACAACGATTCCCCTGCACAAATAATAGCTTCCAAATTCTGCCCTCTATCACACTGATGTGAAGAGGGATGGGAGCATGAAATCATGGTTACTAACTATGTCAAGGGTAACACTTGCTAAGAGAGGTTTCCGCTAAGGAGGATTTATTTAAGTGGATTCTTTTTAAGCCATAGGGAAAAAAGGTGACAATTTATTTGCCATAACCAATCTTTCTCGATTCAGTTCCTTTGCCTCTTTGTCGACTTGGAGCATTCAGCAGTCATTTAAAGAGGTTATTTACAGCTTCCAGTTTTACTTACTAATGAATTAAACATAAGAAGTGAAATACTACAGTGTGGTGAGTATCAGTATTGGTCCACCTTGAGTGATTTGACCTTCAGCTGGTGTTGAATTTATGCTTTACTACCCGTGTCAGCAAAGGTAATGAGATCAAGGAATCCCTGGATGCCCCTATTATGGATAATCACTTGATGAACACACACACACACACACAAATATGATCTTTAAAATAATGTAGAAATCCACCCCAAAAAGCTACAACTAAACATGCTAATGGTTTGTTCAGCACCTCACTTATTAAGATGTATATAGCCAAATCTAAATTGACAATGGACTATCAATACAGGGTTAAGGGCTATCAATACAACAAGAGCACATTAAATGTGCGTATTAAAAAAAGAACCACATGAATACAACAGCTATCTCTCTGTATTATATTGTCTCATTCAGCTTATCCCAACACATGTTAGTCAGGATGAATGTGGTGCCTATTCAAATCTTTGATGATTATTTATAGTAGGGGTGCACCGAATGGGAAATTCTTGGCCGAAACCGATACCGAAAATAGCAAACAGTTGGCCGAAAACCGAATGCCGAAAGGCCGAAAATGATTAATAGAAATATATATAATGTATACATTTTTTACCAATGTTGTTCAGCTACCTGATTATGGAAAAAGACATGATTATGGCAAAACTTAACTTAAATAATAATCACTATTATGGGTCCATAAAACATTTATTCAGCACTTTTGAATGCATACAGTACATTAATTCCAAGTCAAGTGTATTTTCTTTTCTCTGTAGGATAACTACAACAAAGTGCATTCAGAACAAAGCCAAGGTGCTTTAAAACTGCATAAACATCTAGGCTAGTAGGCCGACAACAAAATAGTGTAAATAAAGACTGTAACAGCCAGGCCTTCAACAACAACAAATGCACCTATAAGTTTGGTAACCTAACGTGTTGTTGTGATGACGTAATCAAAACGCGGCGACAAGCACAGCGCGCGACCATGCTCGCGGCTGGCTCACAGCCAACATGTCTGCCGCTTGGAGATATTTCAAAATATCAGAGAGAGAGAGGCGTGGATTGCGATTTGTAAAACGTGTTCAGCTGACATTTCTCGAGGGGGTGTAACTGCAAAGACTTTCACCACTTCGTGATTACTCCACCACTTGAAATCAAAACACCCGGACAAATATGCGGAGTAAGATCAAATCACAAGCACTGACAGCGAGAGACTGTTCAGCGCTGCCTCTCATGTGCTTGATGAGAAGAGGA
>NW_011345473.1:16441-27062 GCF_000735185.1 Notothenia coriiceps | reverse complement strand
TCTCTACTTTAAAGAGTCCTCTCCTGCTGATGTTCAGGTGTATATCAGTATGTAGTGTCTCTACTTTACAGAGTCCTCTCCTGCTGATGTTCAGGTGTATATCAGTATGTATATATCAGTATGTAGTGTTGTCCTATCAGTATGTAAAGGCTGCAGACCTTTGACAACTTCTCTCTAGATATCAAACATACCGGTAAGCCAGCATCGTTTGCTGTGAAAACATATAACTCTGTCCATGCAGAATTAAATCCTCTGTGTTCCTCGGATCCTTTTCTTTTCCTTGATTTATCCATTTCGACAGATACAAACATTTTCAACCATGTAAGAAAATATAAATAGTCCTACAAATACTTTTATTTGATTTCCTTCTTATTTGTCTAAACTCAAGGGAGCCAGAGCAGAGGGCTTAAAGGGCCACATGCGGCCCGAAATCCACAGGTTGCCGACCCCTGGTCTAAGTGTTCGATGTTTTCCTGACGAAGCTCTTCATTCTGGACCGCTTGCTGTATTTCTCACAATATTCAATATGCAGATTACCCCTCTGTTTCCACTGAGGCCAACATAAAGTAATCAGACCTGTCTTTGGACTGTCTTCTGTACATTCAACCGCAACAAGGCTTTTCAAATGGACACCATGATGGAAGACCTTTGAGGTCTCAGAGGGGGACGCAGAGTGAATAACAACTTATACAAGTGTATAGTAGCAACATTTGAAAATACTCAAGTAAAGAACATGTACCTCCATTTTTTACTTCAGCACAAAAATGGAGGTACTTAACTTTCTTTCAAACCTTTTCATGTATTTTTACATTTAGTTCATGTGCGTCTCCTGGTTATTATAGCCCTGTTACTGCTCTTATCTTAGGTGCCACTAACCCAGGTGAGCTAGGCAGCTGATGGAGAGCAGAGTGCAGAGGCAGCAGCTCTAATGAGGCTGATGGCATTACGTCTTTGTCTCCCCCCGAGAGGTTAGAAGGCTTAATTAAAGCATTTAGCCTGGTAAAAAAGGACTTCCTGCCCTGCTGCCAGTCCCCTGAGTGGGAGGAAGAGAATAAATGAAGAGGGAGGGCGTATTTAACATTTCCCGTTGTCAGAACGCCCACAGGAGAAAGGAGTTGAGCTGCCATTCATCATGGCCGAGCCCTGTAATGTCCACACACGGATCACACGTATAGATACCCAGAGGCTGCTGTTTCCACTGCAGGGCCCAGTGAGTGAGACCACTATTACTGCACTCATCAAGGGTCTAACAGTATGTTGGCTTGTTTGTAACATGGAGGTGCAGGACACGGTCAAATGAACTAGCATTGTTTGATGATATGAATAGCTTGCCTTAGATCCTCCTCCTTTAATATACACTACAGGAAAGACACTCTGGAAGGGCTTGGAAACATAATCACTATATTTAAGAGCAAATGCCAATACAATACCATACAAAATGGTAGGGAGACCATTAATGATTTCATAAAATATGACCTAATGAGATTCATGTGGATACAATTAATTAGTGGCTGAATGGAAATAACGGAAGAGTTAGAACAGGCCGCTAAATTCTGAAATACATCATTTTACAGTAATCCAGCTTCTGACCAGGGGAAAAATTACTTATGACTTACATACGTTTATTACACTACCCAAAATCTAAGACGATGTTTAGTTGCATATCATGATGTTTATATACATCGCCAAGCCATATGCTGTATCTGATTCTCTTTGGTTAATATTCATGGTTGTCTGTGATTACCCTTACTAAAACACATGGTGGAGAATACAGTGAGATCAGTAAGCAGTTTTTCTGCTGTACTTTTTAATGTTACGATACCATACCATAATTTTGTATTGATACTTTATTGATGTTACTCAAACAGGAGAGAATATTATATTGGGGACTATTTTTAGCAGTGGATGAATCTATATTTGGTGCTCTAGTGAGTATTTGAGACAGCAGGATGCTTTTTGTGGGATTGTGCCAAACTAAACTACAGTGTGTGTGTGTGTGTGTGTGTGTGTGTGTGTGTGTGTGTGTGTGTGTGTGTGTGTGTGTGTGTGTGTGTGTGTGTGTTGTTGGCCTTTTCGTTGCTGTCCAGTTGTTTAATTCACAGAGAAACAGATAATAAATCCTCCAGGAGGATCAGTGTGTGTCCTCGTGGAAACTCATCTGAACTCTGTCTCCTCCTGCGAGTCGGACTAAAGTCAGAATAATGAGTTCAACCTAAAGGAAAACTACGTTCGGCTGGGTTTTCTATTATCACACGTTTTTTACGTCTGAAACCCGGAGAAAATCCTAATTTCAAGTCCTCAAAATCATTGAATGTCTCCTTTAATGACACAATTCTAGATGGAAGTAAAAATAAAGTTCCAAAGTATTTCTTTGATAAAACAGTAACTGATAACTTTGGTTTCATTGATGAGATAAAATAATGAGAAGGGAAGACATGTATCTGTGAATGCGTTCATCCCGGACTCAAAGAACCGTGGTCACATTAGTAAGTTCATTATACCTTATATACATCTTGATTTAAAGTATGTAGAAACATTCCTCACGTCAACTGATTCCACTTATACCACATCCCATCCCTCTTAATTTGATTTGTGAAATATAATCTACTCATCTTGAACATTTCGTTCTCCGGTTTGTATTACTGTTCGATCGAGGAGTTAGTCACGGTCAGAAGAAAAAGCTAAATAAAGACAGAAATGCTGACTTTGTGACGCAGGATGGCAGATTGATTATCCAGAAACTTCCCGTTACGTCACAACATCTAAAGTTTGATCTTCAATAATAAGGAGATCAAAGACAACAGAGTCCTGTGTCCAACCATAACTCTGAATCCTGCACCCGCTCAATAAACCAGGAGTTACATCTCAACCCAAACACATTTTAGACCCTGAATATAAACACAGAAACCAAAACCTCTGACCCTAAAGTGGAGCCTTTCCTCCAAAGTATATACGTTAACGCTTCATCCAAAACCCTTTAAGACCCTGAAACCAACCTAACCTTAAATTGGACCTAAAATGAAAACATAAGCTCATTGTTGACTCTCTTAAATGTATGTAATATACTTGAACGTGTGATCGAGTGTCCCTAACGCGTATTCAACATAGATTTGTGGTAAGGCAAGGCAACTTTATTTATATAGCACTTTTCAACACAAGGCAATTCAAAGTGCTTTACAAAAAATGAAAGACATTAAGAAAACGGCATTTAAAATCAGAAAAGCTAATAAAATAAATATTAAAAGAAAAAATACATGGATAAAAGTTACAGTGCAGTCTAAGATATTGGTGGTAATTAATCGATTTAGAACCCCCTATTTTATCGTTTTTCAATAATACTTCTTTACGTTTAATTAAGCAAAATGATGAATGCCGGATGTTATTTGAAATGAAGTTCACTGAGTTGTATGATCTGCTTTTACTCGAGCAGTTAAAATGTACAACGCCCAGAGACATAATTACATTTCCAGCATCTAACTGTTCTCTGAGGACACACACACACACACACACACACACACACACACACACACACACACACACACACACACACACACACACACACACACACACACACACACACACACACACACGTTGTAATTTCATTCAGATGCTCTGCTCCCATCTGTGTGTAAATGCCAGTTTGAGGTGTATTGTCGCCATCTAGCGGCCATCAGGTGTAACTGCGGCACAGTTCACAATTACTGACTAAGAGGTGGTTTAATCAAAGTGTACATCTTTTGTCAGGTGATCAAAAATAATTATTGTGTTGAGAATAATAAAATATTATTTTAAAAATGTATCTTTAAATATATATATTATTTTCTATATATATATATCTTTTAAATATATTTTCTAAATTCTATGGTATTTTGTAAAATGTATGATGTATCCTCTATATCCTTGTTGTAGTACGTTGGTCTTTTATAGTGTATTTTAACTTATTCTGTTTATCTCATATTGTGTTTTCTATACTGTGCATACCTTACAGACGTTTAGATATATATGTACTTTTTTTGGAATCAATAAAGTACATATAATCTACTATTAATAGAACACACAAAAAGTAAAAATGAATAAAGAGGAGACGGACGGTCGAAGCAGCTGGTGTATTCAACATTTATTATCTGTTATTTTAAAAACTGTTTGAGGACAATTAAAATATAAATACATCTCTCACCCCCACACACACCTCCGCAAACACACACACACACACCTCCGTACACACACACGCCACTGATTATTTAGATGTTAAAAGGTGCTGAAACTTCCAGGATCACATTTCATCACATTTCAGACGCTTTTTCAATAAACTAACAAAATAAAACAAAATGAAACCTTCCAGCAGACAGGAAGGGATTTATATCCTGATTCTGGTTCAGCATGATTCAGCCTTTTTTATTCTATGGATCCTCTAAACTGTTGTAGTTAATGGGCCACGGACATGTGAAACCACCAGTGCTGTCCTTCCATAATAAAAACCTTTTTTACCCACAAATCTTTCTACGACTCTAAATATAGACTCAAAGAGGCGAGTGAAAACATCTGGGTCTCATCTGGAGGCTCCACATGTGTGAGAGGAATAACATGAGAATATAAACCCCACATTTAGCCGCCTCCCTGTCATTAGAACAGCTTTAAAATCTGAATGAAACACCTTTTTAAACAGTGAAAGACACTGTGAAACAACCAGGAAGTGGAGGAAGTACTCAGAGACTTTACTGAAGCAAAAGCACCAAAGGATGAATCTCAAAATACTCCATTACAAGTAAAAGCCTTTACATGTTTGCTTATGTATTAGCAGTGTTGTAAAGTAACTAAGTATTTACTAAAGTACTGTTCTTAAGTTTGATGTTGAGGTACTTCTATTGTACTGTATACATAGTTTAAACTTCTCCACTACATTTTGAACTATATAAACATTAGTTACAGCTCTATATTATTAAGACAACATTAACTAATGAATATGGATGTTTAAAAAGCTCTTTATGCTCTTTTATGCCTGTGCTGCAGCACCTCTTTTCACCCTCTGTCTGAAACCAGAGCTGCTCTGATTGGTTAGCTGGCCGGCTCTGTTGTGATTGGTCAACACCATAGAGATGTCCCGCCCCTTTAGCCTATCACGTACAATGTGTTGGAGCATTAGCCAATATTGTTGCATCAAGTAGCATTTTACAGTGTGTGTGTGTGTGTGTGTGTGTGTGTGTGTGTGTGTGTGTGTGTGTGTGTGTGTGTGTGTGTGTGTGTGTGTGTGTATTGTTGCATCAAGTAGTATTTTACTGTTAACTGTTCATTATTAAAGTTTAGTTCTTTCTTAAAGGTATCTAAAATAATCTCCCAATTTGGGATCAATACCTCCCTAGTAGTAGTACAAGTACAATATTCGCTTTTTGTAATATATTGGATGATTTCACATTCTTGTACCTCAAACTGTTCCCTATTTTATTTGTAGAGATGCATTAGGTTTAAATAATAATGCTACATCTTAATATGATGATGTTAAATGCATTATGTAGCATTTTAAATGTAGTTTAGAAACAGTTTAAAGTGGCATTCAATTGTACTTAAATGCAGCACTCAAGTAAATGTACTTAGTTACTTTCCACCACTGGTTTTAACCCTTTAATGTCCCCAAATCCCACATCCCAAATATAATCATTAAACAGCAAACTGTTGTCCATTAATCCAAAGAAACGACAGAAAGAAAGCAGCAGAAAAGAAGAAGCCCTTTTCCCCAAAAAAACAATAACAAATAAAAATATATGTAAGTGTTTTTTTAACACAGAAAACACTCAATCAGGTGGGATTCACTAAGTGTTTCTGAGGCAGTGGTGATGTGTCTGTACAATATTTACACACTGAACAAACTTTGACTTCTAAATTATACATTTCTACGATCATGTTGTGAGAAAAAGTCAGAAACATTACCGAATTTTCTGAAAATAGAGCTTGGATTTGCATTTCTATCCATTAAAAGGGGCAAATTATTTGATTTTTAAGAGTTTTCTTGTCTTTTGGGTGTACTCCAACATGATTACCTGCTTTAATGTCCAAAATACACTTTTATTTTCTCATAATGTCCGTCTTTATACACCTGTGTTCACTTCCTGTCTGAAACGCTCTGTTTTAGCGCCTGTCCCTTTAAGGTGCTGTTTACACGAGAACGCAAACGGTTGAATCCGCTACTTTTCTCTTTCGTATAGCCACGGCTCAGTGTGTACGCCCTTTATGATCATTTCCTGATAACAATGAAGCCATAGCCCCGCATCTCCCCACCTCTGCTGCTCACTGCTGTAGCAATGTAGCATGGTCAGTAGCTACTGGCTACTGCTACTGACCATGCTACAGATGTTAGTGCAAAATCTACAGCTCCTCTACCACAACCATCAGCAACAAGTGGACATGGAGAATTACATGAACTACATGTTGCTAAGTCCATCGCGGGGCATTAACAGCAGGGCAACCATGGCAACCATGCTCGGGGGTCTTCTTCGCTGCTTTTGGTGTATTTTGTGGCGCCGCTTACAGGCCCGGCACATGTACTACAGCGTCTCCAGCGCTCCCGAGCGGTCTCGTGTGAACGGAAGACTTTTTTGATATCGTATTCGGTTCGTTTGCATTTCGTATGCGTTCGCGTGTAAATGGGGTCTCAGGCTAAGAGTAAACACTGCTTTAACTGGCTTGAACGGAATTCAAATCGAGCCTAGATGGAGATACTTTATGGAAGCTGTATTTTATAATAAGCCAGGATTTGACTTGTGACGGGTTTCTGTGTGAGACAGCCCCAAGAAAAACTGAGTAGGTTTTCTCTTTGGCTCAAAATAAACTCAAAATACTCAAATGTGCATAACAAATGAAAAGGGGACGTTTTTTGATGTCCTTTTTTTGAACTATTAGTCTACTTTGCAGCTTAGTGAACCTATACATGACCACATTTTATGATAGAAATGTATAGCAGGGTCTCCAGCACATAGAAACTGCCGGATGCTAACCTGCATGTTGACCAATTTGCACAATTAGCATTAATTAGCACATGCCACATTAGTTAATCAAATACTTGGCCGATATGGATGGTTTTTAAGTGGTTTTTGAGGATGTTGAATACATTTCTGACATTTCCAGGATCCAAAATGGCTGTTTTGTGTCCCGTAAAACTTTTAAATCGACTTAAAGTCCATCAAAATGAGTCTACAGTATGAATATAGCCACTTTCTGACCAACCTACCTACATACTAACTGTCACAAGTAACTACAGTTGTCAACAAATCTGTTGAATCTGCCATTTCTGTTCTTGAACATGTCAGAACTGAATTCAACATCCTCAATAACCTCCAAACCCACTCCTAAATGCTCCAAATTGGCCAATAATGTGTGTGTATTGATGCTAATTAATGCAATTTATGCTAATTGTGCACATTTCCCAACAAATGCAAGTTAGTATCCGGCAGTTTCTATGTGCTGGAGACCCCACTGTACATCTTTAACATAAAACTTTAGGGTATACAACATTTCTGTGATCACAAACTGCAAACAGACTATTATGGGACTCCTTCACTACCACTTCTTAAACACTGACTCCATTCACACTGCAGGACGTCTGATTATATCGAGTCATTTTCAAATAAAATCTCTTTATTTTAAAGCCACTGTATGTAGGATTTAAAAAAATGCATGAATCCAAAAAACACTGTGAGAGACAAATAACACAGTTCATGTCACAGTGGAGAGTTGGCACTAAAACAGGTGGATGTTCATGAAATGAGACGTTATTATTGGATGGAAAGCGGCTGACTTCGAGTTCCCGGCTAAATAAACCCATATTTTCTACTTGTTTTTGACTATTTGCATCTCTGTGTTGACGGCTGTAAACTCAAGTCATTCAGATTCTCACGATGGAAAAACCAAGTCCTACACAGAGTGGGTTTTAATTCAAGCTTGAGGTCAGAAATCTGCCTCTAAAGTGGCTTCTTGAGCTGAAAATCAGAGGAAATCAGATGTTTTTTGAGGGACTTTTTGTACAGAGAGTCTTTAAAGGAACACGCCACCCAACAAGGGAAGATAATAATGTGGTTTTTGTTGAAAAAAATAAAAATCCAAAACGAATCCCTACATTTTCCCAATACATTCAGATCTTATCGAGAACAAATGATTATGTGTCGCGTTAGACTTTCTGTGGTTCTGGATGAAATACATGTCGTTTCTTCCATTAAGGTTTCCGCTGTTACATAGAGGAAGTATCTGATCGGATAACTAATCTTTTGGGTCTTTTATCTGCCGTAAAGTGTCGTTATTTAGCTGAAAATCAAAGAAAATCTGCTGGTTTTGAGGGATTTTCTGTACAGAAAGTCTTTAAAGAATTACGTCACCCAACATGTTTCCTTATCAACTTCTCACAACTTGTAATACGTGTCGAGGAGGAAGTCACTGACGAGAAAACTAATCATTAGAGGTGAAGTTATTTAGCGGAAAATCTGAGAAAATCAGCTGGTTTTGAAGTATTTCTGATCTTTTAAAGGAACATTTCACACCAAAATAAAGTTTCTAATCAACATCTCACAACTTGTAATAGATGGTCGTTCTTCACTTTTAACTTTGCTTTAAATTGTGGAATAGTTTGATAGGAGTGAGGGATAGGAAAATGAATCATTCGGGGTGGAGTATTTCTTTTACCTGCCTTATAGTGACGTTATTCAGCTGAAAATCAAAGACAATCTGCTGGTTTTGAGGGACTTTTTGTACAGAAAGTCTTTAAAGAATCAAAATCTTGATCTTTAATAGATGGTCGTTCTTCACTTTCAACTTCCTCACATTAAAGGACAGATTTGCTTTAACGTGTACAAGAGTTTGAACGGAGTGACTGATAGGAATAGGAATAACTTTGGGGTCACATGTCTTTTATCTGCCGTAAAGTGTCGTTATTCAGCTGAAAATCAAAGAAACTCAGCTGGTTTTGAAGAACTTTTGGTTTTTAAAGGAACATTTGACCCTAAAAAAGGTCTAATCAACTTCACACAACTTGTTATATATGGTGGTTCTTCACAAGTTAAATGGAGAAAAGAGTTACTGATATGAAAATGAATAATTTTGGGGTGACGTATTCCTTCCCAAAAAGCCTCCCTCTCATCCTCACCCCTTTGGATCCTCTAACGAATGTGAATCAGGACGTTAAAGAAGAAAGTGAAGTTCCCGTCCTCCGTGAAGAAGAAGAAAAAGAAGCTTCCTCTCGAGTTCAATCACAAAAAACCCTCCGTTACCGGAGAGCAAAACCCCCCCAAAAGTTCCTCTTCAGTGCTTTTTCCAGAACGAAAAGAGAGAGAGAGGAATCGAAAACGTGGCGGATTTAAAACCTCTCTGTCTCCCTCTGTCCTTTCTCCCTCTGTCCTTTCTCCCTCTGTCCTTTCTTTCCTGTCTGTTTTCTCTTTCACCGTGGAGGGCCAGCAGGGGGCGCTGTTAGGAGGCTTTTCCCAACTCTATCTTCTTCTGGATGACTCGAGCTGAGTGGTAGATGAGCGAATCGATCAACCGGAAATGAGGAAACACAAGAGGAAAGGAAAGAGGAAAGGAAAGAGGAAACACAAGAGGAAAGGAAAGAGGAAAGACAAGAGGAAACACAAGAGGAAAGGAAAGAGGAAAGACAAGAGGAAACACAAGAGGAAAGGCAAGAGGAAACACAAGAGGAAACACAAGAGGAAAGGAAAGAGGAAACACAAGAGGAAAGGCAAGAGGAAACACAAGAGGAAAGGCAAGAGGGAACACAAGAGGAAACACAAGAGGAAAAAAGAGAAAGAGGAAAGAGAAGAGGAAACACAAGAGGAAAGAGAAGAGGAAACACAAGAGGAAAGGCAAGAAGGAACACAAGACGAAAGGAAAAAGGAAACACAAGAGGAAAGGCAAGAGGAAACACAAGAGGAAAGAGAAGAGGAAACACAAGAGGAAATACAAGAGGAAACACAAAAGGAAAGGAAAGAGGAAACACAAGAGGAAACACAAGAGGAAACACAAAAGGAAAGGAAAGAGGAAACACAAGAGGAAAGAGAACGTCAGGATTTATTATCCACTTCATTTGTATTAATTTGAAGCTGCTGTGTGTGTTAGGGACTGACCTGTAAATACTCCTCCAATAATGGCACACACTCCTGTTAAAAAGTGTGTGAACGATCTGAAAAGAGAGAGAGAGAGAGAGAGAGAGAGAGAGAGAGAAAATGTTGTTTTAACCAAAAAGACTCACACTTCTTTTACTGACATGAACATTTACATTGACTTTTTGAATCATGGTATTGTCTTTAAAGAGTCCTCTCCTGCTGATGTTCAGGTGTATATCAGTATGTAGTGTCTCTACTTTAAAGAGTCCTCTCCTGCTGATGTTCAGGTGTATATCAGTATGTAGTGTCTCTACTTTAAAGAGTCCTCTCCTGCTGATGTTCAGGTGTATATCAGTATGTAGTGTCTCTACTTTAAAGAGTCCTCTCCTGCTGATGTTCAGGTGTATATCAGTATGTAGTGTCTCTACTTTAAAGAGTCCTCTCCTGCTGATGTTCAGGTGTATATCAGTATGTAGTGTCTCTACTTTAAAGAACACTCAGCGCTCTGTTGTTATCTGCATATTGAAGTATGAATGCTTGTT